>NW_011934249.1:311943-324367 GCF_000733215.1 Auxenochlorella protothecoides
CCCTGGCCCCCAGGCTGCTGCAGCCCCCACCTCTCCAAGGATCACATTTCGCCACAATCTCCACCCCCCCTTTACACACACACACACACACACACACACACACACACACACACACACACACACACACACACACACACACACACACACACACACACACACACACACACACACACACACACACACACACACACACACACACACACACACACACACACACACACACACACACACACACACACACACACACACACACACACACACACACACACACACACACACACACACACACACACACACACACACACACACACACACACACACACACACACACACACACACACACACACACACACACACACACACACACACACACACACACACACACACACACACACACACACACACACACACACACACACACACACACACACACTCACGCTTCCCAACCTCCCCAGACTTGCCTGCTCGTCGCCGGCGGCGTACCAGTCCACGAAGCCGCGCGGGTTGAGGGGCAGCTCCAGGCGCACGCGCCAGCCATCGGGCAGCGTGAGCGCATAGCGCTGCGCGAAGGGCAGGAAGGCCTTGCGCGTGGGGAACCCCGCGCAGGCGATGCGCACCGCCTCCAGCACGCCCCCCGCCCGCAGCTGCTCCAGCACGTACCCCGCGGCCAGTGTCCCGGGCACGCTCCCCGGGTTGGGCTTGATGCAGCGGATGTAGTGCGGGTGGCACGCGTCCAGCGTGCCCATCAGCACCGCCAGCTGCTTCCGGAAGCGGCTGGCCACCGTGCTGAGCTGGAAGGCGGAGCGCCGGGCGGTGGTCAGAGGAGTGCTGCTGGTGGGGGCGCCGGAGCTGGCGGCACCACCCCCGCCCGCCCCCGCCCCGGCCCCGCCCGCAGCGTCGGCGAACAGCGCGGCGACCAGGGGGTCGCAGGACTCTGCGGCCAGGGCCGAATGCTCCGCCACCACGAAGTCGCGGTTCTTGTCCAGCAGGCCCTCGCTGGCGTAGGCCACCTCCCCTGCGTAGTGCTCGACGGCGAAGCCCGTGGGCGCGCGCTTGGGCGCCCGGAAGCAGGGGTGTGCGGCCAGGCGGGAGCGCAGCGCGCGCGCCAGGTCGGCGTCGCCCGCGCCGGGGACGCGGCAGGCCTCGTCGATCAGGGGGAAGACGCCGGGAAGGGCGGGACCGGCGCCCTCCAGCAGGTCCAGGCAGTCCTGGTTGTCCACGAAGTCGACGTAGGACCAGGCGATGCCCTCCGCCGCGTACTCTGCCTGCTCGCCCTGTGGTCATGGGGCGTTTGGTTTGGGAGGTTGAGGCAGGGCTGGGGGGGGGCACTCAGGGTGGCGTGGTGCGGCGCGTATGAGGGGCGTGGCGCGGGCGGGCCAAGGCCTTTGCTTGCGCTGCTCCGTCCCACCCGATTCACACAGCAGCCATTGTGTCGTCAGTCCGGCCCCTGAATACCAGCCCGACAAACCTTGAAGACGTGGCCATTGAAGTGCTGCTGGAGGCGCTCGTTGGCCAGGTTGATGCAGAGCTGCTCGAAGGAGTTGGTGTCGAAGGACTCGAAACCGTAGATGTCCAGGATGCCGATGGAGCGCGCGCCCGCGCCGCCCGCGCCCAGGCTGCCGATCTTTCGGTTCACGGCCGCCACCAGCCAGTCGAAGAGGCGCGCGTACAAAGCTTTGGCCAGCGCGTCGCGCGACTCGGCCGCCGCCTCGGCGCCCAGCGCCTTGACGATGCGCTCGCCGCGCGTCTCCAGCACTCGCCGCGTCAGCGCGGCCAGGAGTGCCTCGGGTGCCACGCCCAGCAGGCGCGCCGCGATCTCCACCGCGTCCTCCGCCGCCACGTCGGCCAGCACCGCGTCGTCGCAGTCGCCCTCGGTGGCAAAGGCCACGTTGCCCAGGTGCAGCACGGCGGCCACGCAGGAAAGCACGGAGCGCACCGCCCCGGCGTCCAGCCCGATGATGCGCAGCGCGTCCAGCGTGTGCCTGTTTTTGGATTAGGGAGGGGGAGGTGAGGGAGGGGGTTGGAGGCAGGGTGGGAGATGTGGTGAGCTGGCGCCCGGCATGCAAGCACACAATCCTGAAGGGTAAGGGGACGAGGCTACCGAGTGACGCGAGGCCGCGGCGCATGCTCTCCACCTCCAGAGCAGTCGACCCGAAACACGGATGGCCTCACCCAAACTCCTCGGCGTCGTCCACGTGCTGCAGCAGGACCGCGTCGGACTGCGCCAGGTACCGGAAGCTGGACACGCCACCCTCCAGGCCAAACTCGCGGCGCTGCTCCCGCGAGGCGCCGGCCACCAGCTGGTAGAAGATGTGGTAGCTGCGCTCGGGGGACTTGATGCTGACCACCCGGGACCTGCAGTGTAAGGGAGGGGGTGTTCTTATGTGCATGTGCTTTTGAGGGGTGCGGGGTGAGAAGGGGAAGGGGTGGTGCGCGCGCAGACTCAGTGATGGGGCCCCCAGCTGGTGGGTCAGCCGAGGACACTCCTCACATGCCACGGCCCGGAATGCCTGTGCCGCCTGGCCAGCAGCTGCCAAACACCCTCCTCCACACACGACCCCATGTAGGTCCCTGCTCCCACATTCGACATGCTGCCACCCCTCCCCCAGCACCATGCACGAACCCCCCGCCCCACCCCCTCCCTTCCCATCAACAACGTACCGCTCCAGGAGGTAGGTGGAGATGGAGGCGCCCACCACCCGCCCCATCGCATCAAAGTCTATCTGCACGAACTTCCCGAACCGGGAAGAGTTGTCGTTGCGCGAGGTCTTGGCGTTGCCAAACGCCTCCAGCAGCGGGTTGGACTCCAGCACCTGCTCCTCCACGGGCGCGGCGCCGGAGGATGCCCCGCGCGCATCCGCGCCCGCCTCGCCGCCGCCGTTTGCGGCGCGCCCGCCGCCGGCTCGGTGCGCAAGGTACTGCATGACCAGCTTGGCGCTCTCGGTCTTGCCCGCGCCACTCTCGCCGGAGATGAGGATGGCCTGGCGCTGCTCGTCCACCATCATGGCGCTGTAGGCCTGTGGCCCGGGGAGGGGGTGGGAGGAGGGGTGAGGGGCGAGGCGAGCAGGTCGGGGTCCCTGGGATCTGTGCAGGGCCTGTGAGAGCACCACGCGCCACGCTGATCATCTGAACCCAGTGCCCCAAGCACCCCGCCACCCTGGATCACACCTGCTCCGCGATGGCGTAGACGTGGGGCGACAGCTCGCCGAGCGCCGCGCCGCGGTACTGCGCCATCATGCGCGGGCCGTAGAGGCCGCGGACCCTCTTGTGGGGGTTCACGGCGATCAGGATGGAGCCGGAGTAGGTGTAGATGGAGTCCAGCCCGTACCGAACGTGCAGGGTGTGCAGGATGCTGTGCGGCAAAGGGTGGAGTGGGTGATCTGGTGAGCCGGTGGGGGAGGGAAACCAAAGGGAACCCATGCATGCAGTGGAAGGTAGGAGAAGCATGCAGGTGGCGATGCGTCTGAGGCCCGGGCGGCGGGTCGATGGAGGGCCGCCCTCGACGGGCAGGATTCAGGAGCGTCTCCCTGTTCGTCAACTCCCTCCACTTTCCGGCACACACCCTGGCTCGTGCAGGAAGTCGGACTTGACCAGGTCATCGATCACGTCATCCCTCTCATTCTGCGCGGATGGGGGAACGGGTTCGGAGGTGAGACCCACAGGACACGACCACCCCCTCTCCACGGCCCCGGGCACAGCCCTGCTCCCGCGCGGCAGCTCAGACTTGCCTGAAGGTGGACGCTGGTGGCCGTGATCTGCACGACATCGCCGCTGGTCAGCCGAACCTTGAGGTCGACGGCGTCTCCTTTCCGCTCGGCGGCCTGGGGGTGTGGTGGGAGACCAGGCGCTCAGTGGACAGGAGAGGACACAGTCGTGCTTGCCAGGTCGTGCAACTGGGCAAGGTTCCACGGGAACATAATACTGCAGGTATGCCAGAGTGTAGAAAGACCAAGCTCGTGAGTGACCTCCAACTCCCAACCGACCGCCTCACCTGCACAATGCCTGCCAGCCAGTGAGTGACACGCTTCCTGCTGCCGTCTGCCGCAGCGGACAGCAAAACCTCTACTCGTGGAGCCCATACTGCCGTGCCTTGGGGGTAGACCTGCGGGGTGGGGATCTGGCCGTCGCCACCCATTGGGAAAGACGACGGGGTGGAGGGAACGCGAGACAACAGGGGCGCTCAGGCAGCCCGAGCCCCTTCCTGCCTGTGATAGACCCCGCTCCAGTGGGGTAGAAGCTTTACGGCCCAGAGAGGGCATTGTTCGCCCCCCCAAAGGGTGAGCGCGGTGGACGGTTCGTTGGCAGGGATGCCCAGGACGACGACAGTGGTACACGGGGATGTGGGAGGCTCAGCCAGGTGTGGGGCAATCCCATCAACTCATTCTTGCAGCTCTGAGGTATAGTTCGGGGTGGATCGTCGTGTCCTGCATCAAGGCTTACTGCCAGATCACTTGGATCGCGCGCGAGCTTGGCGCGTTGTTGAATCCGGAGCAGCAAGGTTGAAACAGGATGGCTCAGAGGTGTGGAGCCATTATGTCCAATCTTTGCTTCATTGCCTTCTCAACTGGGATTGTTATATCTGAGCAAGGCTGCATGGACCTTGAGCGAACCTCTCGAATGGCCAGCACATGACAATGCCAACTTTCTATGTTTTCTCACTGCTGCACTCCAGCTGTGGTGTGTCTAATCTTGGATGACAGAATATGCTTGATATGTAAGCAGCATGTCGCTTGGACCATTTGAATGGTGTAGTGGGACTCGTTCATATGCTCCACGAGCATCCCTTGTAGAATACTTTGACGGATTCTGACGATCATGCTCCACAACAACGCGTAAAGTGGTCCCCAATTATGGTGCGGATACACCAACTCTATCAAATAAGATAGTCAACGAGTTCTGACCAATCAATGGGCAGGCATGTCGTCATAGTACAGATCACCCCAGGGACGCTTACGTAAGGCTCAAACCTCTTCCCTCCCTTTCATAGGGCTTCACACCCACACCGAATCGCTGCTCAACGACTGACGAATAATTCAGTAATAGCAGGTCGACCGGTACCCTTTGATTGTGAGTGCGCTGACTGGGCGGTGTCATCTGCTCCGCCGACCAGTCTAGGGCTTCGGCCCAACAAATCGCCAGGTCCAAATCGATGAGATGTCGAGAGCCAGAGCCCTTGTGATTACTACAGTACTAGCATGCTGCATACTTGTTTGTTTTGGCAAAGCGCCGTGCCTCGACACCCTCCCTATCGGGGTTTGGAGGACCGTGCTCCATGAGGTGAGGGTGGGAGGAATGCTGGCAAGCACTGCGAGTGGTATTCTTGGAGAATGTGGGTGCCGCAAGGAACACTCAACACTCGACCCGAATGTACAGGAGCCAAACATCATGCTACAGAAGCTGGGAGCGGTGAGCTGGGTTCTCTGATGCTATGCACGGGGACTGGGTGTGGGTCAGTGTGCGCCGGCATACGTTTCTCCAGGACCTCTCAGCCCCTCGCTCCTCACTCACTCCATCAACCAAAACCACGAGGCAGGTGTCAGACGACCCAGCGGTGCTCACTCGCACCTACCTCAGCCCTGCCCATCGCCAGGCCGCCCAGCTGGTCAGGCTGTGTTGGAGGTGGCTGGCGGGATGTGCCGTGCTGCATCATGCCTGGCTTTTGGACCCCCTCACACCCCTATGTCATTGCATTTCAGCGCTGACAGCTTGAATATGCAAAACAGCAATTGGCACCCAGCCCCCGCACGATGACTGCCCACGTCCCTCCCCTCTCACCCGCCCAGCTCAAGGCCTGGATGCAGGCGGCCGGCATGGACAGCTGGGTGGACGCCATCGGGAACGTGCACGGCCGCGTGGAGGGCTCCCTCCCCGGCCCCGCCACCTTCACCGGCTCCCACTACGACACGGTGGTGGATGGCGGGAAGTACGACGGCGCGCTGGGCATCATCGCCGGCATTGCGGCCGTGAAGGCCCTTGTGCTGGAGGTTTGTGTTTGTGTATGTTGGGGGTTGGGGGGGGGGAGCAGGGGAGCGGGCTTTCTTGTGTGCTGCCTGGTTCGGCAAGCTCAGAGTGCATCACGGCGGCTGCTCCCGCTGATGCACCTGGGTCGGAGGCACCAGGGGGCTGCGTGGGAGGGCAGCGCCGGCGCCTTGCCTGGTCCACCCCCCTGACCAACACCCCTTCTTCATGCCCCATCCAGGCCGCGGTGGCGCGGGGCGCGCTCACGCGGGAAGAAGCTGCTCGGTTGCCCGTGGACCCTGCTCTGGGCACGACGGCGCTGCCTACCACCTTGAATGCCAGCGCGCTTCTCCGTCGCAGCTTGCGCGTCGTGGGCTTCGCGGACGAGGAGGGCGTGCGCTTCCAGTCCACCTACCTGGGCTCGCGCGCGCTGGCGGGCAGCCTGGCGGCCTCGGGCGCGCTGGACGCGCGCGACGGCGCGGGTGTCACGCTGCGGGAGGCGCTGGCGGCCGAGGGCGCGGGCGACGAGGCCGCGCTGCGCGCGCTGGGCGTCGTGCCGAGCGCCGCTCGGGCCTACGTGGAGGTGCACATGGAGCAGGGGCCGGTGCTGGAGGCTGCCAACTCACGCCTGGCAGCCGTGTCGGGCATCGCAGGCCAGGCGCGGCTGGCCATGCGCCTTGCTGGAAGCCAGGGTCACGCAGGGACGGTGCCCATGGCCCTGCGCCGCGACCCGCTCCCGGGCGCGGCCGAGGTGGTGCTGGCGCTGGAGCGCCTCTGTGCGCCGGGGGAAGACGGAGCCGGCACGGGCCTGGTGTGCACGGTCGGCACGCTGGCGCTCTGGCCGGGAGCCAGCAACGTCATCCCGGGGCGAGTTTTGGAGGGGTGTGTGAAGGGGGTGGGAAGAGGGCAGAGGAAGGGGTGTTTGCCAGAGGAGGCTTGACATATTGTTTCTAGGAGTTGGCAGGTGATTCTTCAGCATTCCCACGTCGCTGACCTGAGGCCTGAGCAACAATCCCAACTCTCGAGCAGCTTACCCGTTACGAGCAGCCTCGAGTGGGCGCGGGGTGAAGCGCCCACCCTTGCCTCTACCCCCGTGACAATGCGGCGTACCCTCGTCTTCCCAGCCCCCACCCCTCTTCGGCATCCAGATCCGTCCAGCTCAGCATGGACATCCGGAGCCGGTCCGACTCGGAGCGCGAGGCCAAGGTGCGCGAGTCGGTGGCGGCGCTGGAGGGCGTCTGCGCCCGCCGCCGGCTGGACTGCGAGTGGGAGCTGCGGCACCAGGCCCCCGCCGTGCTGGCCGACGAGGGCGTGACCCAGGTGGGTGCTCGGTAACGGTGGGAGGGGGGTGGGAGGGGGCGAGTCGTGGAGGGGGGGGGAGAGGGAAGTTGGCTGCTGGGCTTGAACCGTGTCGCTGAAAAGGGGATCCAGTGGGGTCGCTGGACCGAGAGTATGATCGACGGATGCCACTGGATGGCATCCCATCCCCTCCCATGCCTGATCTGCAACCAACCTACCTGAGTATCTTCCCTCCCCCGCCCTTTCCTCCCTCACTCCAAGGCCCTGATGGCCGCCGTGGCGGCCAGCGCCGGCCTGACGGACGCCATCCTGGCCGAAGGTCTCGCACCAAACACACCGGCAAACGCAGACGGCGAGGGTGCCGATGAGGAGCCCAGCCACGGGTCGCCCCCGGCCGCCCACGCTCCAGCCGACGGCGGCGGCGCAGCCTTCGCTGCCGCCGTGGCCGGCCCGCTGGTCAGTGGAGCAGGGCACGACGCCGCGGAGATGGCACGCCTGACGCGCATGGGCATGCTGTTCGTGCGGTGCCGCGCCGGGGTGAGTCATAGCCCGCTGGAGTACGTCGCGCCGGACGATGTGGCCGCCGCGACGGCGGCGCTGCATGCCTACCTGGCCGGCGAGGAGGCCGCGTGATGGGCAGCTGGCATCGGATGCAGGGGAACGCTGCATGCGGCACATACAGCGTCCGCTGCTGTTACAGCGCCGACGAACTGATCTGGGGCAGGACAAGGGTCACAAGTCGAGGGAGCACGGTCCAAGACATCCAGCGCCGTGCGCCAGCTCGCGCCGCGCGCCTCATCACCGGCCCGCGCTCCTTGGGTTGCCTATGCTCAGGCAGCCAGCCACCCCCGAAACACACACACACGCGCCACCTACACGGCGTACACCAGCTCCCTCCAGACAGGCCCCACCGCCTCAGCCCAGACACCCAGATTGTCCAGCAGCCGATGGATGGCGGGGAGGGCGTCGCGGCGCACCGCCGCCACCAGCTGCCTGCAGAGGTCGGGAGGAAGACGCGGCGGGAAGTGTGTAAAACTGTTGGCAGATGGGCGTGGTCGGACGCTGTTGGATGCCCTCTGACCAAACAGGGCACGCAACATCTTCCAGTCACAGAAAGCATGGTATGAGCAATGTAAAGCCCAGGACATGGGACCGCCACAGCCGCGCCATGCACCTAAGGAGGATGACTTGGCGGGGGGAACCGCCGGCAGGCTGGCTGCTTGGGGTCAGGCAGATGTGCTGGGAGTCCAGGAGCTCCCGCTTGCTGGGCTGCAGATGGGTGGTACGGGTCGAAGATGCCAGCATCGATACGTCGGTCGAAGGCCAAGGACCCAGTTCTGTGCACAAGCAAACATACTGCCATCGCAGGGCACATCACAGGCACGCATTGGGAGCCGGACCATCAACTGCGCAGGCCGCGTCGCGGTTACTCACCCGCACCGGCGGCACCATGGGGCTGCCGTCCTGCACCAAGTGGTCTCTGCCAAGGCCCTCCAGAGCGCCCGGCCTTGCACACAGGTTTGGCATGTCCGGCTGAGAGGATGGGGGTGAGTGGGAGTCTTGGGCTGCAGGTTATTCCTTGAACTCAGCAGGGCTGTCTCATCACAAGCCAGTGGGCCGGTGAACCTTCGGGAACGGTGAGCATGGGGTGTGGTCTGCCAGGATGCGAGCCAAGCCATTCAGGCAGCCAGCACTATCAGCAGTCCTCCCCCTTGCCCCCAAGGGACCCACCGACTCCAGAACAGGTGCAGCCTTGCCAAAGGGAACCCAGCACTGATTGATGGGACACAGCAGGTCTGATGGCTGGTACTCCGCCTGCAGTGCCGAGGGGCAGATCAGGTGGCGGCATGTCACTAGTGTCAAGCAAGGTCCAGCACCGTTAACCGCTTGAAGAGCTGCACATGCCATCCAGTGAGAGTGCTTGGCAAGAACCCATACCACATGCGAGCCGTTTCGCACCCCCGCATGCGCTCATTCCAGTGGGTGTCAGCACCTTGTAGCGCATGCGGTGGCAGGTGTGGAGGTAGAAGCCGAGGTAGTAGTAGCGCAGAGAGGGGCACACGAGACGGGCCTGCTGGATCCACTCGATCTCCAGCAGGCTGGACACCTTGCCAAGCGAAAGATGGGCCAGGTCTGTGGAGTGCAGATCAGCATGAAAACCGTGTGAGGATTGAAGGGCACAGATTGAAGCATTGCACCCCACATAAAGGGTCAACACCAGTGCAGGCACCCAATGTCAACATCCAGTTTTAGAGTCAAAGAGCAACCAAGGTACATCAGCGAGATTATGAAAGAATCCAGCCCATTAACAACCGTTCCCACCCTATGACCTGGGTCCCAGAAAAAGTACTTGCTGGAGATGCAGGAGGGCAGGATGTCGATCACGCTGACGGCAGCCAGCCGGCCTGCACAGAGATGCATTGTGGGTGAGTTTGCTACTCCTATCCTGAACTTCTGCCTTCGGCAGGGACCTGGGTGCCTAATCTCAGCCCTAGACCTGCTCTCTGTTCAAGCATGTGCGGTGAACAGCTCCCCCTGTCCACATTTTGCTCACCATCCAACCAGTATTGCTGATGGAAGGAGCCAAAGCCCTGTTCCAGGCATGACCCCGGCGGGGCACCTCTGAAGGGTTCCGGTGTGAGCGGGGAGGAGCAGAGAAAGTGCGCAAATGTCTTGCGGGTGACACCCTCCTCTGCTTCCTTGTGATGATGGACCTGGGAGGTGGCATGAGAAGAGGGAAAGGTTCGACTTCGTGATCAGGGAGGCAGAGTGAGCCAGCCTCAAATGTGCACTCCAGAGTGGCAAGGAGATAGCTGATACTCATCGATCATCATGTGGGCATAGCAAGGGCGAGGGCACCAAACTATCTGGCCAAGTTACATCAGCGTCCTGGCACCTTGGCAAAGCCGCCCTTGGAAACACCGGCACTGAGCATACCTGGTACTTTTTGAAGAGCTCAAACTCCGTTTCAGGCAGGCTGGGATCGTCATGGGGGAGAAGCCGTCGCTCAAAGGAGTGGGCCAGGCCGGCATGGATGTGGGTGATGGGTTCCACGGCACCCACCTGCAAATCCAGAGGGACAGGCATGAGCTACGATCCGTCTTCAGAGCCTCCAGGGCTCATTAGAATGGCACAGCTCGACAAAGCTCACCAACAAGGTGCCACTTTCTTCCTGGCCACATGCCAGGCCCACCACCTCCATGCCCGTCTTGCCTGTGACTCTGTGCCTGAGGCACATGCACTCTGTCGGCGCTCCCATGGGAAATTGAGGTGCCCCTTGGCCACCTCTACCTCCGCCCCCAATGGCAGTCGCTGCAATAGGGTTCGCAGCGCCTGAGCGACCTCCCTCGCCTCGACGCCGGTGCGCCCCTGCCGCCTCAGCCAGGCAGCCAGCACAAAGGCGTGGGCAGAGGTGAGGCCGAGGCTGCCCTGCGCCTTGCCCTTGCCACACCTCTGCGTGAATCTTGCCGGGGGAGGGGATGGCGCAGCGGGGTGGGAGGCAGCCAGGTACCTGGCAGTTGCGCCATCCAGTGCCTCCTGCAGTGCCTGAATGGCATCCTGCAGATCCGAACCTCCTCTCGTCGTGGCACCTGCTGCCGGCCCAGGCACTGTGGCATGCGTCGCTTGACTTGTCGAGGCGTCGCCGTGCCGACAAGCAGCGCTGCCTCCGGCGGTTGACATGGTGCCCCCCTGCAGGTAGCGCCTCCACTGCGCCAGCACCTTGCGCTGAGCCTTGCTGGGCCTGAATTGGGCCGCCTCGAGGCGGATGGTGAGCAGCTGGCAGCAGGTCTGCAGGTGGCAGGGCTTGTACAGCCACGTGCCTGATCGCCGCCACCCCCTATACGGAGTGGGGGAGGTCGCTGGGTCGCTACTTTATGTGAAAGAAGGAAGAGCAGGATCAGCTCTACTGAGACCAGCACAGGAGTTCTGACCATTCTTAGGCGTGATTGGAGTCTTGAGGAAGAGTGTAGAGCAGCGAGCCGGTTACAGGGCCCCCCTAGGTTGCCTGTCTCCATCCCCTCCCACCACCCCACAGCTCAACCTGTCCAGCAGGGCATTGTATGTCTGCACACTCATGTCCTCGGCGGTCATGCCGTGCGCGGAGGAGGCATCATTCTTCCCGCAGTAGGCACAATGCGTCAGGTGCTGGCCGTAATCCCGCACCAGCGCTCCCTCCATGGCGCAAGAGGTGGGGCCCTTGAGCCTCCCGACACAGGTTGGGGGGCTCACCGACTCGCCCTGCACATGCCCGATCCCTCGAGCGATGGCATGGATGAAACAATTTGAACTTAAAAGTAGATTGTAGAACAAGACTCCCTCTCCTATCGCTCTCTTTGGTCCTCGGTCGCATTCCTGTATCATGGTCCGTCCCTCGGCATCAAGGTTACCCAGATTCTCAGCCTTCGCTGAACGCCGGAGAGGGGTGCCTGCATATGTCTCCAAAACCCCCGTACTCGATGCCCTTCCGTCCGTGCATCGGTCAGAGTGTGCCTTATTGTTTACAGATCCCGTCAACTTGCTCTGGCATTGGCTTCCAAGGGGTTCCATGAGAAGCACGGATGCACACGTCACTCACCATGCCCGCCGCCTCCCCGCCCGGCGTCCTCACGCCCGCGACAGGCACACCCTGCGCAGGATGTCGGTCAGCGTGATGACCCCCACCGGCCTCAGGTCGTTGTCGCACACGTACAGCCGGTGCAGCCCGTTCTTGACCAGCTTGGCCACAACAGACTCCAGCGTGGACGAGGCGCTGCACATCAGGGGATTGTACGGTCGGAAGGCGGGGCGCAGGGAGATCATGATGTGCCCTCAAATGCCGCATGCTAGCCGAGCTCGGTTGCACGGCGCATGGGGGCCTCCCGGGCATGCATCAGGGCATGGCACCGCTCAGCTCTTCCCCCCCATTCCCCCCGTAAACACCCACCGACATCCCATTTGGTCACCTGCACGTCACCAGCTCCTGCCCGACATCCGCCCCCGGCCTGGCTGGCCGGCCTGCAAGGAAAGCGTGCCTGGGACCATCCCCCTGCACAGTGAAGCAGGTGTTGTTACCTTGTCGGTTTGTCAGTCAACTGGGGCGGCCGTGCCATTCTTGAGCATCCCTCTCACACATTCCACAGAGAAAACCGTCCGTCCTTCGCCCCCCCGCCCACCACCACATATACAA
>NW_011934249.1:325318-333669 GCF_000733215.1 Auxenochlorella protothecoides
CCAAGAACTCGCCCACCGGCAGCGCCAGCGACCCAAAGTGCTCTGCCAGGATGGAGCGCAGGTCGGAGACGGAGAAGTTGCCGATGAGCGCGCCGTCCTCGCCCAGCACCGCCAGCGCCGAGACGCGCGCGGCGCGCATGGCGGCCAGCGCATCCAGTGCCGGGGTCTCGGCGCCCACGCCCTCCACGCGCCGCGCCCCCAGGCCCAGCGAGGCAACGCTGGCGCCGGCCAGCGCGGGGAAGTCGCGCAGCGCGCCCGCCAGCCACCGCACCACGTCCGTCTGGCTCAGAATGCCCACCACCCGACCCCGCGAGTCCGCCAGTCCTAGGCGATGCGTGACGGAGCGCGCCGGGGGCTGCGCGGCGCCGGGCGGGGGCGCCGCGCCGGCGTCCGGCGCGCGCGCACCGGAGACCTCGCCCTTGAGGAACCCCTCGCGCAGGGCGGCGTCCAGGGTCAGATCCGGGGCGGCGGCCGCGTCCAGGAGCAGGCCGTCGCCGCCGATGGTGTGCAGGCGCCGCACGGGCTGCTCGGCGAAGGCCAGCCCCCGCTCCTCCAGCCGGCGCATGCGCGTCAGCATGGCCGGAGTCTCCCGCAGCAGCTCGTCGCCCAGATCTGCGAGCAGAGTATCATTAGAAAGGGGTCAAATGACTCGGCGAGGGGAGGCTGAAGTCGGGGAGGTGGCATGAGGGGTGACAAGGCGGGGTCGTCCAGGGCATGCTTTTCCAGTGAAGGAAGTGAAGAGCGGGAATGCTGCTACCAAGCAGGGGAAAAGGTATGAACCAACGAAGCAGGGCGCCCTGCAGCGCAGCTTGCCGCAGGGCGCGTGGCGTGTCCCTTTGGCCGCCTCAACCCACACTCGTCCCCCACCAACACCCTCGGCCCTGCAGGCAGCCATCTCACTCCACACACCATGCATGAAACTGGAAAGGATGTCGCGGATGTCCAGGAAGACGGTGGGGGTCGGGGAGCCCGTCAGGCTCTCAGACTTGGCGGTCGCCTCATCCAGCCTGAGGGGGGCCGCGAGCAGGCGGTGCTCCGACAGCGTGCGCAGCGCCTCGTCCACGGTGCAATCGGCATCCAGTGACACCACCTCCCGATCTTTCAAGAGACTGGAGAGCCGAGTCGTGCGCAGGAGTTCATGCAAGGGGGCAGTGAGCGACGACTCCGACATTCTTGGGGGCGAGCCGTTGGGGTCCCGTGCAAGGCGTGCGGACCGGAAAAATCACACCCGCTGAGCTTCAAGGATGATGCGAAGATCAGAAAGACATACTGGGTCGACTGCATGATGGCCTGGCGCGCTTTCAGGGTGTCGAGGGGGCGCGCAAGGTCCGATGGCTCCGGGCGCGGAATCCAACTCGGCAGGGCGCACCACCCCTGCGCAACGAAAAGTCGAGCTCGGCGTCTTATGCAGGGGGCAAATGCATTAATAATGCATTTTGCCTGGAGATTAGGTAGCCTGAGCTGCCCGGTGCGCCCGTTTCGGTCCATCACTGGCATCTCTTCTGCGTGACGGAAGCGTCGTCGAAATGGAGCTGAGGATGAGAGGCTTGCGACCCAATGCATCTGGTGATGCACCCTCATTCACCAGCTTGAACACGCATCGATGGGCAGTCTGTCGGCCATGTGCATTCCGGCCATGCGTCCCGACTTGGCGATTGCGGTTGGTGCCCAGGTGAGGATGGGTCCAGGAAATGAGGATGCTTTAGACCTGTGGCAGCATGGAATCCGGTGCAATGGAGAGATTACATTATTGGTTTCGGCCGACAATCCATGCCGATCATGTCAATGCTCGGGTGCAACCCCCTCCCACCCTGCGCCATACCTGCCCACCCCCCTCAGGGCCCTCCATCAGGAGGGTGGCGGTCTGGGCCCCCTGGAGCGTGAATTGGATGCCGCCATCCTCAGAGAGGACTACGAACAGGCCGCAGTCCTCAGGGATAAGCTGCGGTGAGGACCATGATGGGGATGGCGAGGAGTCCACCCACTCGCTCGCATGCAGGACTCCTCCTTGCAAAGGGGGTTAGTCGCCCGCATACCACCCTCCCCATTGCAGGGAGCAGCGGGAAGGGAACCTGAGCGGCGTCCTGCAAGCCAACGCAGCCTTCTACAAGGCGTTTGGAGACGCCGACCTGCCGGCGATGGAGGCGGTGTGGGGCAAGTCGGAGAGCGTGCAGGTCATCCACCCCGTGGCCGGCTGCATCGCGGGCAGGGACCAGGTCCTGTCCAGCTGGCAGCTGATTCTGGAGGGGGGAGCCCTGGACATCACCATCCACAACGTCAGGGCCGCTGCCACCGACACGTAGGCTGCGCTCGTGGGTTCCTGGTGATTGGTTTTCGTGCTTCTCAATGGGTGCGCTTAGAAAGTTGGGCAAGGAATGTTGCTGGGCTCTCGAGCCACACCTTCAAAATTCTTTCTGAAGTCCTCTTGGCCATACCTCGCCACCCCATTCCCACTCTCCACAGCATTGGCTGGGTCACCTGCCTGGAGGCTACCAAGGCAGGGTCTCGCACGGGACGTGTGCTCGCCACCAACATCTTCCAGAGGGAAGGCAGCGGCTGGAAGCTTGTGCACCACCATGGCAGCATCATCTGACAAGCCCCCGTGAGGAACATCGCCTTGTGCGAGCAGACATTGCCCTGCTTTGTATTGAGCGGGAGCAGTCACTCATCACAGTGTTGGTGCGGACAAGCCGGTGCCAACCCGGCCCGGCAAGGTGAGCTGCATGATGTCCGCACCCTTCCTCCTGGCTGCCTGTCGCAGCATGGTATAGTCCCATCCTTTTACATACCATCTGCAGCCACTCATGGCAAGGCAGAGACAAGTAGATAAGCGCAGCATCACACTCCTGCGCCTCCTGGATTGGCCTTGAGGCTCCAAACCCTTGCTGACGACTATGTTATGTGCTGGATCAGCTATATGCTGCACCATCCACTGGCTGTGGTGAAAGCCCCTGGAATTGGCTCACACATTTGCAAAGGGCACGGGGCCACAATGGCCTGTTCATTATGATGAGCCAGGGCAGCATGTGTTTAGGAACCAAAGTTGAAATTGCATTGGCTTGAGAGCCCTCGCCAGCCTATGCCAACGAGATCGCCATGTGGATCATATATCATCCTCCAAGAGCAATCATGCTAAGGAGACATCCCTGCCCACGGTAAACCTCTCCTGCAAGACCCTGATCAGAGAGCTTATTCCTTGTTCACAATTTCAAAGGCAGATAAAGAGGGTGTGGTGCAAGCCGCTGGGCGCATGCACATGACAACAGGGTTGTAAGGATCCACTGGAATACCAACACCCAGAGCCGATGCACAAGCCAGTGTTAAAGCCCTCAACAGTGGTGGGATACAGTGTGCATTCTCATCGTTGGGTAAATCGCCTGCAATCCACCATGCAATCCCAGGAATTGCTGATTACACAGCTCCCTCCTCCCCTCCCAACCGCGGACAGGATAGAGCCAGCAGGGACAGCCTCCTGGCTGCATCCTCGGACATCTCCCAGGCGCAGCTGTCGATAGCATACTTGGAGCTGAGGTGCCGCGCCCACGGTGTACCTGCGCCCCCTGCGATCGGAGGGAGAGGTGCATGTGGGCATGGGCATCAGTCGTGGTGCAGAGGGGGAGGTGTGCCCTGCAAGCGACTGACAGCCCCTGATGCAGAGGGGGAGGTGTGCCCTGCAAGCGACTGACAGCCCCTGATGCAGAGGGGGAGGTGTGCCCTGCAAGCGACTGACAGCCCCTGATGCAAGGACGATGGGATCTTCACCAAGCACATGGCCCAAAGACGATTATAGGCAGCTGCACTGTAGTCCATGCCTCAAACAGACTCTGCTTGACTGGCAGTCCGCACTGCATGCCGCAGGGCTGCCTGCCATGCCCACACACGTCAGCGCGGGGCTGAACACGATCACCAAACCTGCAGCTCATGGCCCCATCCACGGTACCTGCTGTCATCCGCTGCATTCTGGAGGCCAGCAGCTTCCTTGTACGCGTGGCGGCCTCCTCGTTGTCGTCCAGCCACGCTTCGTACGCCGTCTGCATCAGGATGTGAACGGTGCCGTGGACCGTGCTGTCTTCTTGATGACATCGGGTGGGTGCAGCAAAGCCTCGCATATGTGATCAAGTCACCGCATCGCTAGCACCTGACAGGGGATGACCACGTCCTCTCCTTTCACCCATTCACGAGCATCTGCATCTGGCCCTGCCACCCGACCAGCCTGCTCCCCACCTGGTAGATGGACAGCAAGGCGCTGCCGCAGAGCGCGGCCACGACATGAGCCAGCATGCTGGCGATGAGGCAATACTTGACACGAGTCGCATGTTGGGCGGTGTACCGCAGCACCGCTGGCCAGAGGCCTGCTGGGTCCTCTGCAGGGTGGGATGGGGTGGTGGTGGTGGTGGTGGGGTTGAATCAGCCAGCACCCGCAAGATGTCATGTCTGGGGTACATGCAAGGAAAGCGCAGGCCTGCTGCACCCCTCCAGTGACACCAACACCATCCTCTGCCCCTCATTTGATCCCCCCAAACACCCCTCCAGCTCCTCTCTACCCCCCACCACACCCCTCACCCGGCAGCCTGCCTCGCCAGTCGGTAGCGACGAAGAGCAGGATCAGGGCGCCGGCATGGAGGAGCACCAGCGCCACGAGCATGGCCACGTGGGTGGAAAGGGAGCGCCGCTTGTCCTGGTCCAGCCCCGCCAGCCCGGCCATCGCAGTGGTAAGGCCCAGCAAGGCAAGCCCAGTCCCGGCCCAGGCCGGCCAGGAGCGGAGCGCCGCCTGAGCGCCCAGGAGGCCCAGTCTCGAGGCCGCATGGCCCTCGGGCAGGGGGCCTGGCGCGGGCAGGCTGTGTCGCGGGAGCAGGATGATTAGCAGGACCAGGAGTAATAGGGCCAGGGAGGCCCCTGCCAGAAGGATATTGAAAGCCCGGAGCAGGAGGCGGAGGGGGGGTGCGAGGGGGCTCCGCACCACCGGGCCGGGGGGCTGGTCGACCAGGGTCTCGTACATGGCCCCCGGATGCATGGTGCGGGGCGGGGTGGGTCAGGGCGCGGCGGCGCGCTGGTTATGCATCAGGCGTGGGGGAGGAGCCGGGGGCTCGAAAGGGGAGTCCTAGAGCCAGCCCAGCTCGAGGACCGGCATGAGGCGCCAATCCCACTTCGCAAATCGATGTGATTATTGGTTGTTGCAATGCGATGATGTTTTGGGAAGGTTGGACGGGCGGCAGGGAGTCAGGAATACCCTGGCTTCCTGTCAGGGAGCACGGAGTGGGGCATTTGGCTTTGCGCTTGCGCGCTTCTTGGCCACCGCCTCGGATCACTTCCCGGTATGGCTTCCGTGATTTAAATTCGCTCGTACTTGATCTAATGGAGCCATGGCTGGGAAATAAAGCTATGTTCAAGCGTATCTTCATTGCTGCTGTGCAGCGCTTTTCCATGCCACATCCAAAACCACAAGCTGGAACCCTGCTGGCCTCTTCGCCCATCGCCAATGGACGGCCTGCCCAGCGCAACTGAATACATGTCCAACATTGATCATCCTTAATACAGGAGTAATTGAGTGGCCTGGTACATCCTGCCTGGCCCTACGGCTCTCTATATCCGTAGCGCACAGCACGCAGACTGCACTTTACGGGGGAAGGGGCCCTGGCCGTAATCGGGTTTCTTGCCGTGCAATGAATGCATCAAGCTCTTCGAGCTCCATCTTGGCCATGGCATGATCTGGCTGGAAGTGCAGAGCCTGCGCGAAGGATCCGCGAGCCAAGGGCCAGTCCCGGAGGCAAAGCCGGGCCCTGCCCAGGGTGAGGTGCGCCTCGGCCCATTTCGGGGCGGCCTCGACGGCCAGTTCAGCTTGCTTTGCAGCTTGAAGAGGTCTGTCCAGCTCTATCAGAACCTGGGATATGGAGGGTGCCGGACGGAATTGGCCGTGGCCCAAAGCCCGGCTCTGGGAACCAAGAGGCGTGCCAGAATCGAGCCAGATCTCCTCCGGCTCCACCCAGCAAAGCCACTGCTGCAGATATGCTCGGAACTCCTTCGATGACCTCCGAGCTTGAATCCTACCTGAGACATCTGCTCATGGAGAACGTGTGGGGCATCACTGCCCTCTCGCAGACCCTCCTCCCAGTGCCGCAAGGCCAGGGAGTACTCTTCCTTCTCGGCTGCTTCATTCCCCAATGCCAGATGATCGACTGCTGCTCCCTGCAGACGTGGCAGGAGGAGAGCCACGTCAGAGGTCGCCGGGGCGGAGGTCGGTCCAGGGACACCCTTAGGAGATCGAACGAGTTGGCAACACACATCTGCGAAAATTATTTGTCACTCTTACAATTGTTTCAGGCCCTGTGCTTGGCTGCGGCTCCTCATCGGAGTCCTCGCACTGTAGCAAGGTGCGCGGCACCCTTTTGGCCTTGACGAGGCTGAAGCTCTGCATGGCCGCGACCCAACTATGCATGTGTCCTACTGATTGCCAATTATGCGCCTGGATCGCAGCCTGGGGCCTCCGACTGAAGAGTTGTGGAGCCAGAGTGGAAAGCTGGAACGACACACTAACTCCGCAATACCGATCTCACGCGTCCACGCAGCACGTCGCGTGCTATTTAATATCAGGGCAGATGAGCAGCAAGTGTCTATAGGGGGTACCGGATATCAGATGGATCGTCCCGCCATGTTGGTCCACGTTTGAACACCAGCATGAGCTCGGGGCAACGGAATCCCGCCAATGTGGTGCCCTCCGAACGCCTGGCACCCCAGCTTCGCTGTGCGAGCTCTTTGGGCGTAAATGGCAGGGATGCCCCCATGGTTGGAATGGGCTCTGGGAGCACGTCCTCCGCCGAGCTGGATGCTGAAGCCGAGGTCGACGAGAGGGAGGTCATGTACATCCTCGTGCACGCCCTCCTGCACGGTCCCCTGCCCCACATCGGGGAGCAGCTTGCGCGCGAGGCTGCGGAGCGTAACCTCCTCCCCGTTCGCTACGACTTCCAGGGTGAGGTGTGGGAGGACAGGGCAGTCGAGAAGGGGTAGCCTGCCTGTGCCAGGCAGTGGGGTGTAGAGCTGACACCCCACCTGTCATCCCCCGGGCATCGCCCTTCAGGGTGGGCACCGTCTGCACACTACAGAAAAAGCATCCGTGCCTGTCGTACGACCCCTCGTCCACCCCTCCCTCCATGCGGCCCCCGCTCGCCGCAGGGAACCGGCACACCCCCAGCCTTGAGGAGCTGGGCCGCCGGCATGCCCACCTCCCTGCCGAGTTCCTGACCCACGCGCTGTCCACGCTGCACGGCCTCAGCCGCATGCGCGTGCCCGCCCTGACCAGCTCCGGCATCACGTCGCTCCTCGACCGGCCGCCGCTGAGCCTGCTGCCACCGGGCCTGCCGTCACCCGCGCCACCACGGGCCGCCGCCTTCCACCTCCTGGACCACCGCCGGCGGCGGCAGTGGGCCCGTGGCGAGCGCGACCCGGCCCTGGGGCTGCGCCTGCTGGCGCGGGAGACGGGCGAGAGCCGCGCGGCGCAGGACCCGCGCGCGGCGGAGGCCTCGTGCCTCACGCCCTGGGCCTTCCGCCGCTTCAAGACGCTGCGCGGGCACCAGAGCGCTGTCTACTGCACCGCCTTTGACGCCGGGGGACGGGTCCTGGCCTCCGGCGCCGACGACTGCCTCGTTAAACTGTGGAGCACCACCACCTGCCTCCTCCAGGCCAGTTGCAGGGGGCACACGGGCGAGATCACAGACCTGGCGGTCTCTCGGGACGACACGCTGCTGGCCTCCGGCTCCATGGACAGCACCGTCGTTGTATGGAGCCTGCAGGTGGGATGACGTGGAAAGGGGGGGAAGAGTCAGGGTGAGGGGTGTGTCTTGGGCGTGGCAGTCGGGGGTGTGGTGCAGAATATGGTCGGACCCTGCAGGCGGAACCGAAGCCGCCGACACCTGCATGCCCAAGCCGCCACGTGGCGGCACAGGGAGGCTGGACCCGCATGCAATCGGCCACGCGAGCAGGCAGGCGAGGTGGCGTGACGCTGCCGTGGCAGCCTCGTGCCACCCCTGCATTAGTACTGTAGCTCCACAGAGCCCTCTCCTCCCTCAACTCACTGGACCCAGGCTGCAAGTCTGGGGGCGTGGGTGGCACGCCTCAGCGAACACACCAGGCCCATCTCGGTGGTGCGCTGGTCCCCGACCAACAACGGTAGGGTGGCAAAGGGGCTGGCGTGGGGCCACGCCAGGCTGGGTTTTTATGGGCGCGTGCTCCATTCGTGAGAGGGCTGGGGGGGTTCCGCGCGAGGCCCCTCACCCTGGTCCAAACAACCATGCGCCGCAACCGCATCGTTGGCCATGAACATCTTGTCCTCACCGCGACCAGAACTCATCCCGTCA
>NW_011934249.1:334472-355143 GCF_000733215.1 Auxenochlorella protothecoides
CGGCCTCCTTCGATGGCACCTGCCGCCTGTGGCAGATCCTGGGCAGCTCCGGCGCGGTCTGCCTCCAGGTCGTCGACCCACGCGAGCGCCCTTTGCAGGCGCCCGAGGCGCCCCAGGTACGCAGCGCCCGCCTGGCGTCGGTGATGGCGCGGCGAGAGGCCGCGCGGGCGGCGGCCGAGGAAGCCGCAGCCGCTGCAGCGGCCGCGACGGCCCAAGCAGGGGCGGCCAGGACCCGTGGGGACGCACAGCGGCGGCCCGCTGCGGCGGGGACGGGTCGGTACCCGCTGCGCGCCCAGGCGCAGGCGGGCGGGGACGGAGGGGGCGTCGCCACGCCACGGGTACCCGCGGTAGCCCGGGGCCGTGGCGGGGGCCGCGCCGGGCCGCACGGCCGGAGTCCGGGATCAGATGCAAGCGGCAGTGGGAATGACAGCGGGGCACCCAGTCCGGCCCGGAATGACGAGTGGCTGAGTGGCTCGGACGGCGAGGCCTCACCGCCGGAGGTGGTCCAGCTCATGC
Source organism: Auxenochlorella protothecoides (assembly GCF_000733215.1). Taxonomy (NCBI): domain Eukaryota; kingdom Viridiplantae; phylum Chlorophyta; class Trebouxiophyceae; order Chlorellales; family Chlorellaceae; genus Auxenochlorella; species Auxenochlorella protothecoides. Next base: position 334,989 of record NW_011934249.1, read on the forward strand.
CCTCAACGGCTCGCGCCGATAACAATGTCGGTTGGTGGGCAGCGGGGTGGTATTGGGGTCGGTGGGGTGGGCAGATTTCTTATGTCAGCCTCCTCACAGCGTTGCCGGCGGGACCTCCTGTCGCTGCCTGGGCTGGGAACCCCGCATCTGCAACTCGCTGTCTTGCCTGAGCGCGGTAGAGCGTGGCAGATGCCGGGCTTTATCGCCAGTAGTGTTCCCCTCAGCCCTCCGCATCCTTGCCCCGGCACCCTCCCTCTCAGCCGCCCCTTCCCACTCTCCCTCCTCCCACCGCATGCATGCTCACAGGACTACCCCGACCATGCCGTGCTGACCGCTGCCTTCAGCCCCTGCGGGCACCGCCTCTTCATCGGAAGCCAGGACTGCACTGCGTCTTGCTGGAGCCAGGCGCCGCATGTGGAGGCGGGGGAGCCTGAGACGTGCGAGGCGCTGCCGCCGTCCTTCCACCCCTCTGACACGGTGGAGGTGCAGCGCGGCGCCGTACATCTAATCGCGTTCTCGCATCGCGGCGACCGCATCGCCATCGGCACCAAGGCTGGCCACGTCGAGGTTCGTGGGCCGGGGGAGCTGGGGGGCGCGGCGCAGGCCTGGTGTCCTGCGTGCTTCCAGCGAGCGCCGCAGGTGCGAGCAGTCCAGCCACTGCTTCGCCCTCCTGAAGCGGCCCCCTGCCCACAACCGTGCAAAGGTGTGGCGTGTCAATGACAGGCGGTCGAGGAAGGTGCGGAACGGCGAATGGACGCGGGAGCATCAGATTTCGCTGCCATGCACGGAGGAGCAGAGTCGCCAGGACGAGCGGCGGGGCCTGCCAGGCCTTGCCGTCAACCAGTTTGCATGGAACTCGGACGACACCTGGTGAGGCATATATGCTGCAGTGGCTGTCCCCGCTGGTGTGCACCAGACGAGGGTCATGCCTGCGAGGAGACAGGGGTCGCCGTGTCAGGTGCAGGCAACATGGCCGTCCTTTTACACCCACCACCGTCTTTGCAGGCTGCTGGCGGCCTCCTCCCGCCGCATCGTGTCGGCTCACAGCATTGGCAGCCGGGGCAACACCCCCCACTTTCGCCACTTCCCTCCCCTGCAACCTAAGGCCGGCGAGGACGTCCCCAGCCATTCGGGGGCGATCCATGTGCTGGAAGCCCATCCCAGTGAACCCTCCATCTTCCTCTCCGCCTGCTATGGCGGGGATGCCATGCTGTGGCGTCTGGACGGGGGCGGCACACCGTTCCTGTGCTTCTCCAGGTGCGGGGGGGGGGAGAGGATTCATCTGGCGTAGCGCGCCGCACCCTGGGCAACCATTGCTGCCGCTGGGAGAATAGGGCCTGCGGTCTGGCGGGCGGCACTGGACTGCGACGTGGAAGGCGCGGGGTGTTACACTCGAGGGTTTTTGCCCCCGGCGCGTGTTTGAGCCCGCAAGCTTGCCGGAGTCAGGGGGCACGCAAACCATCACATCTCCCTCCCTCCCCCTGTCGTAGTCTAATGTCGAGACCTGGAGCCCTGCAGTGGGAGGCTGCGCTGCCCTACATTGAGGGCCGGTTTGCGCCGGATGGGGAGAGCTTCTGCCTGGCGGACGCCTGCGGCCAAGTGCACCTCTTCTCGTGAGCCTCCGGGAGCAGTGTTGGCTGCAGTGGCTGGGTGTCAGCCCTTGGGACATGCATTGGGGCATCAGCAGCAAATAAATGTGGGTGTCCCACTGGGGCCTCCCCTTCCCATTCCCAAGGCACCTCAAGCAAGCGCTGTGCCGGTGCCCGGCTGCTCCAGTCGCCGCCGCCCGGCCCAGGCTCTCCTGTACCGCCCCGCACGACACAGGACATACCGGCGACTGGACCAGGGCATCCTGCCACGCGTACCCGAGGACCAGTTCTTCACCACAGACTACAGGCAGCTGGCGCTGACTGAGGACCGGCAGGTCGTGGACGCCGCCCTCAACCGCCCTTTCCACGGTGGGCGGCTGCAGTGGACGGCATGATATGCGGGAAAGAGTGGCTGAGGTTGCCCGAGGGATCTGCTGAATGGAGTTTCAGCCGCAGACAGGATGCCTGTGTGCGCATGGAGCAGCAGCAGATGGAGGCTTGGTCCGCAGGTCGCTCAGCCAGTGAGGGACCTCAGCAGCAGCTTCCCGGCGGTGACCTGTCTCCCAGATACTCCAGCCCCTTGCTCATCGACCCCAACGTGCGCCACACATGCAGAGCTGGCGCTGGAGCGGGTGCTCTGCGACGCCAGCAATGTGAACTATGACGAGCGTATTCAGGACGCATTCCGCGAGGGTCGGCTGTCAGCCATGCCGGAGGCCCAGTGGCAGAAGCTGAGCCACTCGCAGTCTGCCTCCTACGCCTATGTGGCGCCGCCAACCCTGGCCGCCGGGTGGCTGGTAAGTGGGCGCTGGCACAGAATTGGCATCGGGCGCTGTGCTGAGGACAACAAATGTGCTCCTCGCAAGACGAGGAGTATCAGGGCTCTGCCTGTCCATTCCCATCATGCCCCTGAGGAGACACACCCCTGCAGCTGACCCGTCTCCTCCACAAAGACCCGCATGGTCCCCATCCCCCAAATGTCTGTCCCAGGTTCAGCAGCGGGGTGGGCAAGAGACCGAGACGGCGGATGCCATGGCACGGGTGGGCGCCAGCCTGGAGGCGTATTACGTCAGTTGCCCAGATCTTCTGCGGGAGATGGTGAGGCCCAAGTACCACCTGGACCTATGGGATGTTGACCCGCCCAGCGAGGACGAGGAGCGACTGCGTGGCGAGGAGGATGCACGGCAGAGGGTGGCCGCAGATGGAGTGGGGACTGAAGCGTGGCGGTGGGAGGGTAGCGATGAAGAACTGGGCGACGGGGCGACGAGCAGTGGAGGAGGTGCGAAACAGGAGGGGCTGGGAAGGGCGGGGCAGAGGGAATGGACCCTGCCAGCTTGCAGTGATGGTGGGAAGCGAAGGCGACGTGAGGAGCACAAGGGCAGGGCCCGGGCGCTACCAAGACTGGCGGTCAAAGGGGGTTGCGCCGACCCCGCGCGCCCCTCCCTTGACCATGCAATGCGCTGGGCTTGAATGGCGACACCGGGCATGCAGCTTCGAGAGTGCTCCTGGACGCGCCGGCATCCTTCCGCCTGGCATGCCGTCTGGATCCCTTGATGGCCAGTGGGGCTGGCTGCCTGCCAGCAGCAACTCCCTGTGCATCCCTGCCCACCTACACCCCGTACCATCAGGCGCGTGTTTCCCCCCTCTTCACGCGCATGCAGAGGCGAGGCCGGTTCAATACCATTACTTCAGCAACTCGGAGTCACCCTCGGATGCCTCCCGCGACGCTCATGCCAATCAGCGGCGGCGGCACGTCCTCAGGCACAGCGCACGGCTCGCCGCCCGCCAGGCCACGCAGGGAGCGGAGAGGCCGGGCACGCCGGGGCCGGGCCCCGCCCCGCAGACCCGGGAGCAACAGCGCGCGGACAGGGTGAGCGGAGGGGACTCGGTTTCTCGGGAGGCGGAGGTGTGGGTTCCTTGGTCTGGGTGGCTGGGTTGGAGCTGGAGAGCCCTGGCTGGAGAGGCTCGAGCATGAGGATGGGTCGTGCGCCCACGGACACTGCACAGCACTGGTCGACGCCCCGCACCCATGTGGGCGTGGGCTGGCGCGGTGGCTGAGTGAGCACCACCGCCCCCTCTCCCGTAGGCGGCACGGGCGGCGCGGCGGCAGGAGGCGCTGGCGGCGGGCGCGGGTCCCCCGCAGCCCCCCCGGCCGAGGAGGGGGGCCGGGCGCGTGCGTGATGCGCCCACACACCGGAATTTTGACGTTGATGATGATGATGATGAGGTGGGCCAGGTTGGGTCGATGCTGCTGGCGCGGCGGGGTCTGAGAAGCAGATGCCGAGCACCCAGCCCCAGCGACGTTTCCCGCCGCACGTGTCTGGGCATCGTGCCACCATCCCCCCCCCCCCCCCTCCCCCCAGTTGGAGTCCTGGGGTGATGCGGGGGCAGGGCCTCCTGCCCAGGCTGCCTCGCGCTCGTCTCGCAGGCGACGCGCTCCCCCGCAAGGGGGTCCGCGCCCGTCACTCGCCTATGACTGGCTCAGGGTCCTCAGGCCCGGCATGCCCTTCTACTGCCCGCAGGTCGGTGGGTGGGTGGGATGGCGGAGGGGTCCGAGCCACAGAGTTGAGGGAGCATGATGCAGGGGAGGGCATGTGCATGCACCAGCTCCAGCCTCTGGATGGCAGGGCCGTGGGGTGCGCCCCCCTTTCCTTAGCCGCGGTGGCCTGTTCCCCGTGGCGTGCCTCCATGCACGCCGCCGCCCCCCCCCGGGGGACGTGTTTGCCGTTCAGGGTCCGCCAGCCATGAGTAATACCAGTTGGTCAACAAGGGGGCGGGGACCGCTCAGGCTGTCGCCCTCTGAACCATGCCCCGCTGATCCACGGCTCTTGCCCCACCCCCACTCACTGCCCCAATCTCGGCCCCAAACCGCTTGGCCCCCTTGGTAGATGGGTGATCGTGTGGTGTACTTCCGCTCGCAACACGCGACGTGCTGGTGGAAGTATCACCCAATGGACTTTGATGAAGAGCGTGACTGGGCGCCGTGGCATGTCGTGACCGGTGGGCTTCCCATGAACGATAGCGAGCCTTGCAGGTGGGGAGGGTGGCCTGGCCACGCAAGGCGCGTGCAAGTGTACTGCTGCGCTCGCAGTGCGTACCAGTGGGATGGCAGTGGCACGCTGAGTGCGGGATCTCAACCGTCCCCCCCCCCCTTCACCCTCTAACCCCCGGGAGAATATAATTGTGCACAGGGTGGTCGGCATCAGCTACGTTATCGATGAAGACCTCGGCTACACCGCCTGCGACGTGCGATTGAGATTGGACGCCAGCCCCTACCGATCCGACACTGAAGACCCCAGCCAGCCCCACCAGCCACCCCCATACGAGGTGGGGCGCGCGAAGGGTGAAGTCGCCTGGTGGGAGGGGGTGGGGTTGGGGAGCGCAGCCAGGTGCACACGAGGCTGCCGCTGCCGACCCTCAGGGCACCATGGACCGTGGTTTCTTGATCCAGGGAGCCCCCCCCTCCCCCCCGCCCCTCGCCCCAGGGCGAGGAGATGACGGTGCGCCTTCCTCACCCGGACCGGGATATGGAGGAGTTTGTGATTTTGGCACGTGACTTTGGACGGAGCCTGAGCCAACACCTGGCCATCGGGGACACCGTCGTGGTGCGTGGAGACATGGGGTCGTGTGGGCGGGTGAGGCCCGGCAGTCCCAGCCAGCACCTGTGGCTGCAGGTGCTGAAGCATGGGGCGGGGTCGCTCCGCCCCTGTCCAGGTTGCCGGCCCGTCCGGCGACAGCCAGATGCCCTGGCCGCGCCAGGCCCAGCCTCACCACCGCCATCGCGCCTCACTGCTGCCCAGGGGTTCTGGAGGGAGGCCGTGGAGGAGGAGGAGGATGCCCAGGGGGCCCTGGCCGGTGCCAGGACCCCCAGCCGGGACCACACCGAGCCGAGGGGCCAGTACTGGAAAGGAATAGTGGTGGATTTTGATGATCATAGACCATACATGCACAACCATCCCTCTCCCTTGGAGCCCTTCCACCTCCGCGACACCCTCCTCTACAACTCCGTCCGCGTGACGTGGGAAGGTGAGCGTCCGGGGACGCTGGAACCAAATGCCGAGGAAGGGGTGGGGGGTGGGGTGGGGGTGGGGGTGCATGGCGGCGGGGACGCTGCCGCGTGCTTGCCTCTCATCTAAAGCCGCTGGGGGCGGGCAGTCCACCCTCACCGCTGCCACCTGCTGGACACCGTGGTGCGTCCCCTGTGGCAGGCATTCTCACAGATGGCCAAGGCGGTTCGGGCGTGAATCTCGAAGACACGGGGCTGGAGGAGGGGGAAGCCAACACCACACGCTCCTGCTTCTGGGAGCTGGACACCTGGGAGGACTTTGTCGGGGAGAGGCGGCTGCGTGACCGGCAAGCCCTGGTGGTGAGCGTGCCTGTGCCGGCACCCTGCCCAGGCGTGCCAGGGGACGGCCTGGAATTTCAGGCAGGGCCCCTTCGCCAGCAACCCAGCCTTCCCTAGCGGGCAGGGCCAGGGCCTTGGGCGCTTTGCCAGCGCTGTGGCACGTACGTGCTGTCTCCGCCCTTCTACCCTCCCCACACCAACACGCTCTCGCCCGCTCAACAGGTGGATGCGGAGAGGCACAGGGCACTCAAGGACCTCCTTCCCGGGTCTCGAGGCAGCAGAGCCGCCAGCGACGAGCTGATGGAGCTGCCGGGCCAGGACGTGCAGTTCGTGTCGGTCCGGGGGACGGCAGAGTTTTACAATCGAGTGGTGCGCCTGGGTGGGTGCACCGAGCTGGTTTCCTGGGATCCGGGTGCATCCAACCTCGCTCCCAGGCTGGCAGGCTCTGGTAGTCAAAGCACCTTGACCAAGTTACGGAATTGACGGGGTGCTCAGCTCGGATGAGAGCAGGTTTGGCAAGGTTTGGCACCTGAGCCAACATTCCACCATAGCGTTGCGGACCCATCATCCCCTGCAGGTGCCACTGCCGCTGTGCCCGGCAGACGTGATCAGGAGGCTGTGCAATGGGTACTACAGGACCTGCGAAGCCTTTCACCATGACCTCGAGGTGAGCCGGCGGACGAGGAGTGATTGGAAGGGAATATGCTCAGGGCTGCTGGGTATGCGCCGGGTCATGCAGGGACCGTCGCTGAGGTTGGTGGGGCAGTTGAGGGCTTGGCTGAACCTCTAGCACGCCCGCCGACGCTGTCCGCGAGCCCTTCCGCCCACCCCCAGACGATTCTGAGCAACGCTGAACTCTTCAACGGTGCCGACAGCCCGATTGTCGATGAGATCCGGGATTGCATTGCTGTCCTCAGAGACACGGTGAGCGGCACCTGCGTGTTGTTGGGATGGAGAGGGGTGAAGGGAGTGGAAAGAATTCTGAACATCCGCAGGCATCACCCTCATGGCCCTGCTCAGAGGTCTGTCTGGGGCAGATCGCGGATGCACTGCCCCGTCTCGCATCAGGCTACCGCTGCTCAAACCGACGACCTCGCCCCTGCACAGGCGAGGGTGACCGAAGACGATATCGTGTTTAGGGCCGCCCCCGACAGGGGCCCCATAGACCCTTGGCCATGGCTGAGCGAAACGGAGGGGAGGATTTGGGAGGGTGGTGGGGACTCCGACGCGGCGGGCCCGTCCCACGGCCCCCGTCACCAGCCCGGGCCGCAGAGGCAGGGCCTGCGACCACGCCGACAGCCTCGCGCGGGGTCGCCCCCATTGCGGAGCGGCGGGGCGCGGCGGAAACGGAGCCGCTCTGGCTCCCACGACAGCAGCAGCAGCGGCAGCGGCGGGTGGGAGACGGACTCCGACGGCGGCCGCGGGCGACTCAGCGGCCGCGCCGGGGCCGCCGGGGTCTCCTGGCCCCGGCGAGGCGCGGCAGGAGCCAGCCAGGTCGTGCGCCTGAACCTGCGCGGCGCCTCGGCGCGTGCCGCCGGGACCACGCGCTCCGGAAGGGCTGTGCAGCCGCCGGCGCGCATGGCGGAGGAGGCGCCGGCGCCGCGCAGGGCGGGCGGCGGGGCGCGAGCCGCCGCCCCCGGGCGGAGGGTCTCGCTGCGGGCGGCGACGCGCCGGCCGCGCTACGACGACGGCTCAAGCGACGACGACGGCTCAAGCGACGACGACGACGCGTCGAGCGGGGAGGACGGGACAGGGCGGGGTCCTTCGCCCTCGCCCGCGCATGGGTACAGCACGCGCCGAGCCTCGCGCGCGGGGGCGGGGCCGGCGCCACGGCGCCCCACGCAGGCTTCGTCCCGACGGCGGTGACGTGCACGCATGGTGGACGGCGAGGTCCCCACATCCGCCGCAAGGTGTGCCTCGCTCCAACCCCGACCCTCCACATCCTCGGGTGCCGTCACCCAGTCTGCTTACAAGGCCTTCAGGGCATGAAGGAATGTGAATGTTATGGAGACAAGCTGTACTGCCACGGCGGGTGGGTGGGGCGGGGAGACAGGGAGGCGCACAGCAGGGGACCACAGGCCGTGAGGGGGCGGTGGCGTGCCGGTGCCTGGGGAAGGTCTGCCTGCACATACTGTGGCACGCAGGGCAGCACCCCCCCGCGCGGCCGTCACCAGGTCCCCACTCGACAAGAGGGATGAGGGGAAGAATGATACAAGCTCCTGAAAGTCAAGGCAGCGAGGGGGGCAGCCAAGGTCCCAATCCCCCCCGGGGGGGTGAGGCGGGAGGCATTGGGGGCCGGCCATGTCACCATGGGGTGACGGGTTTGGAAGGGGAACAGGGGGGATGGTGGGAAGAATCGAGCCCTCCGGGCCCTGCCCGCTCACACCGCGTCGGCCTCCGCCTCAGCGGCCAGGGACCCTTTCTCCAGCTTGGCGGCGGCCACCAGACGCTGGTCCTCATCAAAGTGGGAGCCGGCCTGCGGGGGGAGGCAAGGGAGGCGTGGGTGCGGGGAAACCATGATGTGGGCAGACCTTGTCACAGGCCGGCCAGCCCCCATGCATGGCCACTAAGGTACCCCTCCAAAATGGAAAACACTTTCTGGTCTCGTTCCCAAGAAGCCATTCACCTGTTCCTGGTGGATGAGAACGGCAAACTGGCGCTGGCAGGCGAAGCAGATGCCCAGGAAGGAGGCGCACATCCCAAACATGGTGGACAAGGAGTAGCTCCCCACCTGCGCATCGTCGAGTGCATGCTGGATGGTTGGAGGTGCTGAAGGGGGGTGCAGTTTGACACGCGCGGAGCTGGTGCTGTGGCTGTGATGCAAAAGGCCTGGACCACCTGCCCTGAAGCATCAAAGTCTGCACCGGCTGCTGCTGCAAGCTCACATTGTACAGGATCACGCAAACGAAGAAGTTGAGGGGGATGCGGAAGCAGTTGATCACCGTCGATCGAATCTCCTCCGGGATGTGGGCGCTGCATGATTGGGGTTGGGGACAGACTTGTACATGAAAATGCAGATGTTGCCGAGCTGGGGGCACCGGCACAATGATCTGCTCGCGGCATCAGGAAGTCCATCTTCTTGATGATGCCCTGATGCAGCTGCATCACACCCCACCACGAGCCATGCCCCGAAAGGGGGGGGTGCTGCCAGCCCCCCACTGATTCATCGTTCCCCGGCGTGATCACCCCCGCTCCCACCTGCGCATGGTCATCATGGAGGGCCAGAAGATGCCCACGCAGACCTCGAAGCCGCAGAAGGCCAGGAGGTGGAGCTTGCCAGCCAGCGACAGGCTATCGCTGCAGAGCGTGGAGGACGGTGGGGGTAGGGCATGTGTGACCAGACATGCTGCGCCGGAAAACATTGTACGAGCTCATGTCTCGAGGGCAGGAACCATGCCACGGCATGTTTCCTCTCGAGCCAGCCACCCCCTGCACATCCTCCCTCCCTCCCCTCGTCCAACCTGTTGCTGGCCTTGGCAGGCGGGACGACGACAGGGATGGTGAGGCAAAGGGCAGCAAAAGCGAACACGACCTGCATGTAGCGCTCCACCTTGATCCTGCAAAGGTGGAGAATGTGGATTTGAGGGTTAGCAGGGTGAGAGGGAAGCAATGCGGAGCGATCCCGAGTGGCATCTTGACCGCTCCAATTGCCCTGTCAAACACAAAGGGTGACTGTCCAATGCGCAAGCCTGCACCGCGATCCACCAGCTCCCTCGCCCTTCCTCCCGGCCTCACGTGGTCAGCGACATGAGCTTGCCGGCCAGGGCAGAGCCGACCATGGAGGACACCATGAAACAGGCGAAGATCATGCCATGCGGCAGGTGCTCGCCGTTGGGGCTGGGATGGAGGAAGTGGAGGAGTGCTGTAGAATGGGGCGTCAAGGCCGAGTACACAAGAGTACCTGGCACAGCAAGACACGCGACGGCGGGGAGTGCCTCGGTCCACCCTCCTGCTGCCCAATCAAGGGCCTTACCTGAGGGCTGGAGTCCAGAGGAAAACAAAGGTGTACATGGACCCCTCAAAGAGGGACTGCATCGCTCCCAGCAGCGCGAACTTGGGGTCTGCGGGTGGGTGATGGAGGGCATGGGGTGGGGACAGTGAACAGGGCGCCGGAGGATGAGAGGAGGGAACCCAGAGGCACGAAACAAGGGCCAACCTTGGTGATACATACATCACCGGAGCCAATCCAATGCCTTCGTCCCCTTCGCTCCCTGAAAATTCTCCCCACGCACCGCTCATGATGAGGGTGTAGGCCTTGCCAAAGGACTCAGCCAGACTGGCCGACTCGGAGGAATCGCCGTAGTTTTCTGTCCAGGTCAGCGCGATGATCACACCCCCGATGACCAGGACTGCAGAGGGGCCGAGAGTCGGTGTGCATGTGAGACCCTTGCAGCCTCAGGGTGCAAGCAATGTGTTCCCATCTCCAGTGGCCAAGGCTCCAACATCATTCCTCTCCCCATGCTATGGACCATGGTGGAAGTACTCAGTGCGGAACCCTCTCTGCCTCTAGCTTCACAAAGGGTGCTGACCCCAAACCTAAGGCTGCCTACCAGAGGCCAGGACTCCGGCACTCTCATGTGGAAGCTCCCACACCACCAGCAGCCCCCTGCCCTCCACCACAGCAATCAGCCCGGCCCCGACAATGCACATCGACCACCATTCCACGCACCTATGGCTGCAGCGTCAAAGGGCGACACCGGACCCAGGCGGAAGGTGTCCACCAGGGAGTGGGAGAAGAGCCCTGCCAGGATGGCAACCAGGCCATTGCCCAGGAAGACGGCCTGGGAGAAGATGCCGCCCAGCCACTCGGGGTTGTAGCCCCTCTGCCAAGGTATAGGTGATGTGAGAGGGTGTACTGGTGAGTGTGTCGGGATGCACGCTGATGGCTGTAGAGCTCCCAGAGCAAGTGAGCAGATGGGGGCCACCCAGGCCTCAAGAACTCCCCACCCTGGAGCCACCCAGGACCACACCTTGTTGTGCTCGCCCACGACCCAGCTCTCAAAGGCGGAGTAGAGGAGGGAGGTGGCGATGCCACACAGGATGCGGCCGAAGAAGAGCACCCAGAAGTTGGGCGCGTGCTTCGTGAAGCAGCCCAGCGTGTAGCAGACGACGTAGAGGAGCGCGGCGCGCTTCCTTCCACTGGCAGGGGAGGAGTTGGCGGGGTGTAAGAGCGGAGCGAATGGCATGCCACGGGTGGCAAATAGGTACAGGAGTGCTTGGCACGAGCCTATGCGCATCCAGTGTCGCTGGGTTTCAGCCACGGCGGAGACCCTGCCATGCACTTCCCAGGATCCCCACCCCAGGCGCTCTGCCCTGGCAGGCCACTCACTACTTATCGGCCAGGGACCCCATCACGGTGCCGAAGATCATGGAGGAGCCAAAGCCGGCGATGAAGAGGCGCCCGATCTCGCCCCGGGTGAAGCCATAGTGCTCATACAGGGCGTACACGTACGGCCCCTGCAGCCAGTCCCCAGCTGCGCATGGCACACGGCATGAGGTATGAGAGCGAGGTAGTCTGCATCAGACTGTGATCAACTGGCCCGGCAGAGGCCACCGAATGCCCCTCGCCCCGGCCCCTCGTACCCATCATGAAGGAGTACACCACGAGGTAATTGGTCTTGAACCCCCTGAAGGCCAGATCGGGAGCAGCCGTCACCTTCACCAGCCGATTTCCATACTCGAATACGGCCGCTGCCACTGCACCGACCATGAAAAGGTAGACGTAAAAGGCCTCCATACTGGTGGGCCAGCAACAGATCTGTGCGCGTCCGCGTGCAGTTGACTAGGATGGGACTTGATCGAGCTGAGCTTGAGCCGATTTAGGACAGATGAATGCCAAGTATGGCTGACTGCTCCGCCTGGCACGTCCACTGCCCAAAACTCGTTCTCGTTAGTTGCCGGGTAGCGGCTCGGAGCAGCTTCCGTCAGCACGGCCTGCGATTGAGCGCCGACTGGTATCAGGCTCCGGAACGACTGACGAAATTGACAAATGTATTGCTTGATGGTGCCATGCTGGCGAGGTGCCCTGTGACTCGTCCGAGAAGAATTGCATGCCGGGTAGGGAGGCCTGCCTACAGGTCGACGATTCCCGCGCTCGATCCACGGCAGCTCGCAACTCGGCGCGCGGAAAATTTAGTACCCGTCCGGATGGAGGTGCATCGAATGTCACGGCTAGATACGGCTTTATCGTCCACATTGGGCCATGTCACGGAAGTGTTTCCGGAGAAGCGGGAGCATGGCGTGTCCAGTTGCCATACATGGCCGTGTTGCCATGAGACCGACTGCCCTGTCTGCCCCTGCGGGGCTCGTAGTGCGCGCCCCCATCGGAACCCCATGATAGCCGGTCCTTCGCGCATCGCATCACGTGCTGGATACGCTGCGCTTGCAGCTCGAGGCTTGGCGCGCATGACATCGGACCAGGCCAGGCCTCGCCCTGCCGTCGTGATCATTACCGGCCCAACTGCGGTGGGAAAGACGGACCTGTCGATCCGGCTGGCCAAGGCTTTGGACGGAGAGATCATCAGCGCGGACTCGGTCCAGGTCTATCGGCAGCTGGACGTGGGCTCCGACAAGGTGAGGACCAACAGGACATGGACACCTGGTGGGTTGTCCACCCTGCAACCCATGTTCCGCAACACCGCTCAACAAACACCCTTGTTGTGGCTGGCTCATCCTCTCACCACACAATCAGATTCCTGTGGAAGCAAGGCAGGGCGTGCCCCACCACCTCATCGACATCCTGGACCCCCAGCAAGACTTCTCGGCAGGCATCTTCCATGACCTGGCCTGGGCTGCAGTGGATGACATCGTGCAGGTGGGGCTGTGGATCGTATGTGTGCCCTGGGAAGAGGGATGCCTCGTGGGCCTCACCAGCGTTTCAATCCCATTCCTTCCACTCCAGCTCCCCTCCCATTGCGCATGTTTAAGAGGAGCAAAGTTCCCATTGTCGTCGGCGGGACAGGCCTGTACCTCCAATGGTTCATGCATGGCAAGCCAGGGACGCCGGTGTCCACCCCCGAAACCGCAGCCGCTGCCCAAGCGAGGCTGGCCCAGGCTTGGGAGGAGGCAGCCGAGCAGGGCCAGACCCTCTCCCAGGAGCAGGCCTGGGTCCTCGGGTGCCGGCTGGTGCGGGACCTGGGGGACGCCCAAGCCGCAGAAAGGTACCGAGGAGGAGTGAGGGAGAGGCATCCAAGAGGGGTTTGAAGTGCCTTCAGGTATCAGGGAGCTGGGAGATTTCCGGGGGGAGGCAAGGGGAATGGTGGGGACTGTCATTGCTCCTTCCCAGCTGAGGTCTGCAGCTCCTTGGCTGCAGCATGAGGATGCTTCCAACCGCACCACACACCCCTCACCGCACGCCCAGGCTGGCAGAGGAGCCCAACAACACCTATCGCCTGGCGAGGGTGGTGGAGGTCCTGCTGTCAGCGCCGGGGGCTCGCCTGTCGGACTTTGCGCAGGCGGGCCAGGAGCGGCGCAGGGCCTTCGCGTTCCACCCCTTTTTCCTGGTCCGGCCGAGGCTGGATCTGTACCGCAGGATCGACTCCAGGGTGGACCACATGGTCAGCAGCGGGCTCATCGGGGTGAGGGTGTCTCATTGTGGGTGAGGGGGTTAGAAAGGACCTTGGCAGGGTGGTGCTGCACGGTAAAAAAACGTCGATGCGGCTCGTGTGCCTGTGGAGCTCCTGCCACAGCCCTCGGGCCCACCATGCCACCCGAGCTCCAGCCTGTGTCTGGATCGAGGCGACGCGTACCCCCCCTCGGCGCACACAGGAGGCGGCCCACCTCCTCGCCTGCGGTGCTGCGCCAAACACAACCTGTGCCACGCGGGCCATCGGGTACCGTCAGGCCCTCCTGGCACTAGAACGCCTGAGAAAGGAGGAAATAAAAGATGCTGAGCTGCCTGGTATTCTGGTGCGTGGGCGTGGGTTGAACGGGTGTGAGGCAGGAGCTGCACGTGGGAATTTTGCTGGAGTCGCCACCATGACTTCCGCAGGCCCCCCGTGAGATCCCATGCTCAGGCTTGAGGAATACTCGAGAGCAACTTTGAATGCCTGCTCACCCTTTGCCCAGCTCCATCCCCTCACCGACCGTCCCCCCCATCTCTACTTAGTTGAGTCTGGTGGTCGACATCCAGTCTGCCACTCGCAAGCTGTGCCACCGCCAGATGACCTGGTTCCGAAACCGGCCGGAATTCCGCTGGCTGGATGCCACTCAAGACACAGACCTGCTGCTGCGCCAAATCTGCGATCATGTGCAGGGGGACCCAAGTGCTGCGACAGGTGAGCTGAACTATGATCTTGTGCATCGATTGAGTTTCTACATTGCTCAAAGGCACCGCCGCGACTCACCAGGGTATGGCAGCGACCCCAAGCGCCTGTTTTTCAGCGACTCTCAACTCTGGTCGCCACAGGCGCTGCAGATCAAGTGTATGGGATCTTGACCCGGGAGGAGCAGCATGCATTAAAGCGTTACAGACCGGAGGCCTCTGTGTTTGGTGATGCGTCGCATCCAAGAACTCTGCGCGGTGTGGCTGAGTTGACACAGTGGCTGAGGGAGCAGCAAGCTTAGCAGCGCTTCACGTCCTGAACCCTTTGAACTGAATCAATGCAGGTGACACGCTTAAAACTATTGGCAATTGCTCCAGCTTATCGCTTGGAGTAATGTTCTGCATGTGCTTTCATCATCTGTAACATCTTGTGACCCAAATTTCACTCGCAATGGACTTACTCCACACTTGAGAGCACCAGCCATGTATACGCAGCAGCGGTGGAACACGCAAGTGTCAAGCACATGAGCAGTGCAGGTGCTAGCCTTGAATCACGCAAGCATGGATCAAGGGCGTCCACAGGCTTGTCGTCGGAGTCGAGAGCATCACCAGGAGGCCCAGCGGTTTCGAGCTCCAACATCGTGGGCATGACAGCTGGGGCCGTGCTGCGTGTAAGGTTGAAGGTCAGGACCTCCAGGTGCGCTCCAGGATACCTTTCTTGACTTGATTCTCCATGTCCCTCGTCCATCATGGTCTCGAGGGTGGCTGCGCATTCAGCGTCCTGGCACTCGATGCCGGGAACTCCGATCGCCTGCCGCCGACCCGACCCGAGCATGACCGTGTTCAGGCGGTGCAGTCGCGATGTCGACGCCGAGCCGTTGGATGTTTGCATGAAAAGCCTGCACCTCGGTAAGCACCAAGCGTCTCCATGCGCCCGTATGATGACGACCGGTGAGGGGAGGCCTCCGGCAGCATCCGTCATGGCGACGTTGGGAAAGGCCATGCCATTCCCGATCATCAGCAGGATGACGAGCAAGGCTCTCATGTTTTGCGATCGCATGCGATGATCTACCTCTTCATTCGAGCATCCAGGATCAAGGTAAGGCAGTGCATGGGATCGGAGCTCGGCTCCCCTCATGGCAGAGCTAACAATGAATCCTCCTTTCCTCACGCACTCCTCGCCAATGCGACATTCCACACACTGAGCGCATGTTTCGCCCGACTTGTCCATCGAGTGGGGCATGCTCTCTCCCTATCTATACTTGCAACATGAACGCTGTCTGCTCCTGGGGTTAGTCGCAATGGCATCACCCCTTGCATCTCCTCAGCTACCACCCCCCCACCCTCTCCCCAAACATATGCACACCGTCCTTGCTACCCGCCCCCTTTGCACAGTGCTGAAGATACAGACCCAGGCGCGACATGGGACAGGGGCACCTCCATTCATTCTGTTGGGCGTGGCACGCCCCCGGCGCCCCTCTCAGAGCAGTCCCCGCTCCTCAAACAACTTCTTCATGGCGACGCCCATCTGGGCGGGGGACTGGCTGACGGTGACCCCCGCGGCCTCCAGCGCAGCAATCTTGTCCCCGGCGGTACCCTTCCCGCCCGAGATGATGGCGCCCGCGTGGCCCATCCTGCGCCCCGGCGGCGCGGTCAGCCCCGCGATGAAGCTCACCACGGGCTTGTCAGTGCCGGAGGCGCGGAGGAAGTCGGCGGCCTCCTCCTCGGCCGTGCCCCCGATCTCGCCGATCATGATGATGCCCTCGGTCTGCGGGTCCGCCACGAACCGCTCCAGGCAGTCCACGAAGTTGGTGCCGTTGAAGGGGTCGCCGCCAATGCCCACCACCGTGCTCTGGCCCAGGCCCTGCTGCGTGGTCTGGAACACGGCCTCGTAGGTGAGGGTGCCGGAGCGGGAAACGACGCCGACGCGACCCGGGGTGTGGATGTAGCCGGGCATGATGCCGATCTTGCACTCCCCGGGCTTGATGATGCCGGGGCAGTTGGGCCCAATGAGCCGCGACGCGCTCTGCTGGCTCAGTGCCTTCTTCACGCGCACCATGTCGTGCTGGGGGATGCCCTCCGTGATGCAGACGATGAGGGGGATCTCCGCCTCCAGCGCCTCCATGATGGCCGCGGCGGCAAACGGGGGCGGGACGTAGATGGCAGTGGCGGTGGCCCCCGTTGCCGCCCGTGCCTCCGCCACCGTGTCGAACACGGGGAGGCCCAGGTGGGTGGTGCCGCCCTTCTTGGGTGTCACACCCCCGACCATGTTGGTGCCGTAGTCGATGGCCTGCTGGGAGTGGAAGGTCCCGTTCTTGCCGGTGAACCCCTGTACGATCACCCGGGTGGTCTTGTCCACGAACACGGCGGGGGTCTGCGGGGTTGGAGCAGGGATGTGAAGGGGTGGGATGGGCGCGACACCTGGGCTGAAGGGCACTGGGAGCGGCCCTCGCGGCCACGCACTCTCACCTCGGCGGTGCTCAGGAGCCGGGACCCCAGCGGGGCCAAGGCTTGTGCGGCAACCCTGTGCGAATCAGGTGGGCGGGATTGGCTTGCGATGCAGATGAATGTGTGCAGTATGAAACTCAGACGGATCACCGTGCGCACCTCTGCAGACGCTGCATGCTGGGCCCGTCACGAGGAGGAGGTCCGCGGGGTTTATTGGTGCCACAATGCGGGAGGAGACGGAGCACACAGGTTACTCGGACCCTAAAATACTTCTGTATTTACCGAAAAGGAAGGAACGAGTGAGGAAGTCGGTGGGTGTGTCGGGGCGAGGGTGGGAGGATCTCACTTGTCCAGGCACCGAGTTGTAAGGGAGGGAGGACGCGCGGGTTGGAAACGGTACCCTCGCTTGGAGGTACGGGGCGATGGTGGCGGGATCAAAGTCTGCAGCCCCGAGAAACAGGCGGCTTTGTCTCTGCAGATAATGCAACACCGCAATGCAAAAGCAGAGGATGTGAGGAGCTTTTACTGTCGCTGAAGTTGTGCGCGGTTTGGTGCGGCGCCTGGGGACCCACACCATCATGACGCCCGCCCAGTGTGGCAACGGCCACGCTCATCGGGAGGCTGGAGGCGAGGAGGTCCCGCAGGACGATGACACCGTTTTGCAGTCCTTCTCGGGCGTCGTACTGAAGCGATCGAGCTCGGACGCAGGATGGCCCGGATCCTTGCAGTGCACCAAGAGGTGAGGGAGCGCTGGCAAGGCGCCGCGATCGCTTTGCACTCCGTCGTCTGTTCATGCCCTGTGGTATTGAAGGGCACCCCCTCACCTCCTTTCACCCAGTGCCTTGTCGTGGCTTCCTCAAGAGGGCGGCCCGCCCGCGCTCGCACTGCCCTTCACCGAAATTGCCATGCATGCGGTGGTGAGCGGCACTGGGGACCAGGCGGCCTGCCTGTACCTCCAGCTCGCTGGCGGCGACAGCGACTACGAAGATGAGGCGGAGGAGGAAGGGGAGGGTGCCTCGGAGGTGTGGCTCATCCCCTCCGATCCCGCCCTGGTAGAGCCCTTGTTTGCTGCCCTGAGCGAGGGCGCGGAGAGGAACCCCGACGACGGCGAGGAGGGAGAGGACGAGGAGGGCGGCATCTTCTTCGATGAGGAGGAGGTCTTGGCGGGCACGGATGCTGCACTGCATCGCCTGGAGATCGAAGAGGTGAGTGATGCTGGGTCGGCATGCCTGGGCTTTGGGAGGTGGCCTGGTGCGGCAACCTCCCTCCCACCCAGTGTGCCTGTGGAAGCTCTGTGCCCAGCAAAGTCATCATCTTTTGGTATTTGCAGGCTTTGGGAGGAGACCCAAACCGGTTCAGCGATGCCGATGAGGATGAGGAGGGGATGTGAGCTGCGGCATGACACATACAAAGACAGTGACCCAACCTGACGTCCGGTGAAGGTCACAGTGCCGTAGGGATTGCACCGGTTCGCTTTGGCAAGCGTCCGTGCTTTCCTTGCTGCTGCACATCCACGTCATCCCATGGATGCGACAGGTAACTCGTGATGGCAGGGAATGTGGTAGATGCCCACCCCCGATTCTGCCGTGTAGTTGCATGACCTTGGGCAGCCGATCGCCCTTGCTAGGAATCCCAGCCCTTGCCCCTACGCCATGATTCCGGTCTTGCTGTTCAGAGTGTGCACTGATGACCAAACTCCAGTTATGCCAGTTCTGCTACTGACATCCCGTGATACGATAACGCTGGATCATATGTCTGAGCACACACCCGCCATGCATCACCCTTTTCACTCCCTGGGCTGCCGATGATGAGAACTCATTCTCATTCATGCGTGTCAGATGAGTTTGTGTCGCCGTTCTGGCGACGTTTGCAAGCAATGATCTGATTGTTTAATCTTCTCTCTGAGGCTCCCACCGTTCCTTGTCCCTTGGGCATGGGTAGATATCAAGTGCCCTGCCTGGAAATCCCATCATCCATCCCTGTGCTGCCTTGCATATCACCAATCCCCCGCGTGGCTGATGATTATATCTACTTGTATTTGCTACTCTTGAGTGTCTCAATGACGATACCTATTCCACCAAGATCGCTGAAGCCACGCGATGGTGACTTGTGTATTTTCTTCTCACGTCCTACGGCATGAACAGTTTACGCTCATGCACGCTGCTTGCCCGGACATTTACTAAGAACCCAACGTCCGATCCATTGCAGGCGCCGGGTGACTCTGGAATGGAGAAAGGCACAGTGCGTTGCTGGGCTCCTTCCAGACCTTATATGTATGATATTGAAGTACCGTTTATCGACCAACATAAATGCATATGTACACAATTGCTGAGTTTCCTGGACGTAGCTGTAAGAAAGTAGTAGCCGTCGGAGACGCCTCCGAGGGGTCATTACACCGTGATGTCCTTTGCCTGTGCGTGTAACAGGGACAGGCTCGCTGCTGCTGAGGTAGGGATCAGGAGCATTCGGTATTTTCGGTTCTACAGTATCTTGCGCAAGCCCTGCAACGGGAGATGTACGATGCGCTGGGTTTACCGCGTGGAGCGGGCAACAAATACTGCTTCCGGGCACTCGCACATTCACCCTCGCCACACACTCCTACCTCCTCTGTTAATTTCGGGCCCCACGTCTATATGCTGGACGTGAGCAGTGCAGACAACATCTGCAGGTGCGTTATGAGGCGAGCTTGGCCGCGGCTTTGGTATGCGAGACCAGACCAAGGACACACCCTGTTTATTGACTGTGACTTTCCCCTTTCAACCACCACAGGTCGCAGGGGTACAGCAAGGCAGGCTCTGTTAAGACAACCACTCTCAACGACCTCGGTATTTCTGTCAGCGCCATCAAGCTGAGTCCCTTTGAGATCATCAAGAACCGGTCCACCAGGATCCTGGTTGCAGTCAAGTGCCTCAAGGCTGGACAGAAGGCGTGCACCGCGGACAAGGATGGCAACATTTGAACTGGGAACAAGAGCAAGAACAATTTTCGCAACAAGAATGTGGGCGACAACAACATCGGTGAGCGGGATGAGGGAAGTAGCTGGGCGTTACTGGGGTTTCAAATGCTGCCTGAGATGGACGAAGCGGAATGATACCCCTGTCTCTCTGTGCCCCTCATTTTAACATGGCAAACCTTCAACTGAGCAGGGATCTCCAACAAGGGAAACCTCAACTGGGGTAATAACAACAAGGGCATCAACCAACGCTGCAACAACGCTGTGGGAACCCGGAAGGGTCCCAACATGTGCAGTCTGAAAGAGCTCCATAAGTCCATAGTGAAAGAACTAAGACAGCCGCCGCCGCCACCCAAGAAGAAGTCGTCGCCGCCGCCGTCCAAGAAGAAGCCGCCGCCGCCCAAGAAGGCGTTGCCGCCACCGCCACCCAAGAAGGCGTCCCCACCGCCGCCGCCCAAGAAGGCGTCCCCGCCCCCCCCGAAGAAGGCATCCCCGTCGCCCCCAAAGAAGACGTCCCCACCACCTCCCAAGAAGACGTCCCCGTCCCCCCAACAAGA
>NW_011934249.1:356282-359679 GCF_000733215.1 Auxenochlorella protothecoides
CCCCCCCTCCCTCTCCCCCCCCCTCTCCCCCGCCCTCTCCTCCCCCTCCGCTCACCTCCCCCCTTACCCCCCCCCCCCTCTCCTCCTCCTTCCCCCCCTCACCTCCCCCCATGCCTCCTCCCCTACCGCCCCCCACGTTACCTGGCCCAGTCCTCCAGGCCAATACAGCCTACGCATATCATATAACATTTACAGTGACCACAAGCACTTATAAACTTGTGAAAGTCAATGTCTTGAGGAACTCTCGTATATTTTATTCATGGACTCTTGATCCTTCAAACGAGTATACAACGACACCGCAAACCACCTATAATAAAGGTGACTCCATCTGCTTTACATGCGTAGTCATTGACAGCAGTGGTATCCAATCCCTCGTTTCGAATGAGTCATGCACCGTATTCAGTTAATCTCCTGACCTGTGAGGCTTCATGTGCCTGAAAGGGTTCACGGTTAACCTTGCGATGGATTGGCTTCCTGGAACTAGAAAGGGATGTCGACAAGCTGGAATCCCCCCCCCGTGTGCCTTGTTGCCGTTGACCTTGCTCCTTTGGGTGTGCCCTGCCCTCCCCCGCCTACATTCTCACGCCTTTGCAGCTTCTAATGGAATCATACGCAATGTGGCCGCACGATGTAACCAGGTGTGTGCTTGACACGATTTAGGATGCCACACTGGTCTTTCAGGGTTTGCCGCAACAGGTAGTATGTGGGAGTTCCTCTGAGCCGACTTCCCCCCCCCCCTGTACATTTGTTCGGTGTCTGGAGGGTCTTACCCAATCAGAAGGGCTCCTTCGCATGCAGAATATCGGCTGCATGCGCTGCATGTTCAGAGAGAATGCCAGCAAGCTTTGGGTGGCCAAGCTTTGGGTGGCCAGCACTTCAGCTGCCATACATATATGTATGGGCATCGTTACACGTTTCTAGAGAGTCGATGCGATGGCCTTTCGGTTGGATCACACGATGATATTTCTGCAGCATCACCTGTCCATTTCAACTTTCGTGAGGTGTGGGAGGGATTTGCGACTGAGGCTGTAACTGAAGCGCGGGTAGGCCGAGATGACGTACGAGGCTCTCTGCCCTGGATGTTCTCTCAGAACCGGAATGCGGCCTTGACCTGGTCAGGCAATAAGCAACCTATTGAAATGGCGAGGGTAAGGTGTTGCAGCAGGGCACTGGAGGCATGGATTCACTCCCAGCCAGGGCAGAAGCCCGCGGCCCCTGGGTCTGCTGTGCATGAGACACAGCGTCCCTTTGCACGACGCTCGTGGCACTGGATGGGGATGATGCCGACATGCTGTGGCTCCATCTTCCGGGGAAGGAATGGCCTCAGGCGGTCCCGGGACCTTCTCAACTCCGGGGATGCGACCTGAGATCCTGAAGGTGTCTTCCCCAGCTCGTTGTGGAAATGTTGTGGGGGTTCCCCTTGACCGGGCCCTTACCCCACTTTCCACCTGTTCCCGCTCTGCACCGAGTCCACGGCTCCTTGCGGCGCCTATGAAACCCGGCCATCACAGTGCATTCGGGGTTTCGTCTGTAACATTCCTACTTCAGGTCACATACAGCGGTCCACCGTTGTGGGGGCCAGCCCGCGCCCACAACAGGAATACCACGATACTCCCTTCTTCGGGTATGTCTCCTCTTGCCAGACCCCAAACTCATCCGGCCGTGCAGCGGGCCATCCTAGGCGAGGTACACCGATTAGGGTGTGGGAACGAGATGATAATTCCGATGTGTACCAATTTTTTCAGGGTGTGTCAGTGAAACATACAGCAGATTGCTACGTTCATTGGATCCACAGATTGGTCCGGAGGCCTCCAGTTGCCATCCGGTGCGCAGCTGGGTCACTCTTCCTACTGTACCTTCTCGGGGGAGGCAATATATGGAGTCCTGCCAGTAACTTGCTGCATTTGTCGTCAGGGTCTAAATACATATCATACCTATTCTCGAAGATAGACTCGCAACTCCTGAGCTGTGCAGAAACGTGTGAGGCACGGATGCTTGCACATTTCGGAGAAGCACAGAGGACCCTCAAACTCGCAACGATGGGAAAACAGACATCTAATCGTGCCATTGTGGCCGCTATTTACATACTGTGTGGTGTCTCCATCGCTTCGGTGAGAGAAATTTGGTTTCGCCGCGAGCAAGGGGGAGGAGCGCCTATATCAATCTTCCACCCTGAAGAGACCTGCCAAAGTCACCGGTCCTTTCCCAATCCATAGGAAGCCTGCAAATCTACATTCATTGCCCTTCCCAGCGCCATGTGAGTGGTAGTAGTCGGGTGAATGTTGGTCCGGAAAGGTGGCCGGGAGTGCGTCCGGCTTCTTCCGGGACGCTGCATCTTGGGGGCAGACCAAGGTATGCGAACAATTTTTGCCCGGACGAGTCGTGAATGAATTTAATTATGTTGGCGAGTACCCTTAGAACTTACTCCTGAGTAATCATGCAGCTTGGGAGCCAAGGTCGAGTTTCTGACTGAGGATAGTGCTACCGCGTACTGCAAGTAGGAGATCGAGCAGTACTGCATGAAAGTATATGCAAGCGACTTTGACTACCGGGCGACAATGTCACAAGAGATTGTATGTTGAATTGGCATCACATGACAGTCAGAATTACCACCAAGCCTCTCCCATCCAACCAACAGGCGGCAGGGCTTTAGCAAGGCGGGGAGTGTGCGAACATCTACCCTGAACATCCTGGGTCTGTCCATGGATGCTGTCCGCATGAGTACTGCAGAGCTAGTGACGCCCCGCTCTACCAAGGTCATTGTGGCGGTGGAGTGCCTCAAGCCTGGGCAGACAGCCTGCACGGCAGACAGCAGTGGCAACATTGGATCCGGCAACAGGGGCAAGCGCAACTTTGGCACCAACAATGTAGGAGACGACAACATTGGTGAGTGGGGAGGTTCGGATGCGGACATCTTATGTTGAACCGCCTGCGGCGGTGTGCAGGCAACACCGCCTCCCATACCTGATCATGCAGGGAACAGAAACACAGGCTCTTCCAACTGGGGAGATAATAACAAGGGGACCAGCAACCGCTGCTTTGATAAAGTGGGAGACCGCAAAGTGGTCAACGACTGCAAGCTGACAGAGTTTCGTGAGCGTGCCTTCAATGTCATCGTGCCATCCCCACCTCCAAAGAAGTCGTCGCCGCCACCGGCCCCTCTCAAGCGACCACCGCCTCCTCTCAAGCGGTTTCCCCCTCCTCCTGTGCCGCTCCCACCTCCCCTCAAGCGCTTCCCGCCTCCACCAGCACGGAAGTCCCCCCCTCCCCCGAGAGTATCCCCTCCTCCTTCTCCAAAGCAGTCCTTTCCACCTCCCAAGCGGTCCCCTCCCTCACCCAGGCAGTCACCTACATCACCCAAGCGCTCCCCTCCCCCACCCAGGCAGTTGCCTCCCCC
>NW_011934249.1:360373-363951 GCF_000733215.1 Auxenochlorella protothecoides
CTATACAATTTTATCCCCCCCCCCCCGCCCCAGCAGTCGCCTCCCCTGCCTGCGCAGTTCCCTCCCCCACCACCCACGCAATCCCCTCCGCCACCTCTGCACTCTCCCCCCCCGCCCAGCGAGTCGCCTCCCCCGCCCCCGCAATTCCCGCCTCCACCCTTGCCCTCGCCACCTCCACCTCTTCCCCCTCCGCCACCGACATACACTGCTCAGGGTAAAGTCATGTTCAGTTCGTCAAATGTCGCGCCGCTGATTCTCACCCTCAGTCTCAGCACCACCTTCCGTCCCGAGATGATATACTTTGTGCTGTATGACAGTTATTACCTACCCTACACCAATTCTTACCTAACCCCCAGCGACGACTCATTCTCCTATACACAAGCCACAGCAACCACAGAACAGGATTTAATGACCCTCTTCAGTTTCGCAACTGCAACCACAATGGACACTGACACCAACCTACAATTGGTCGTCACTCTCACCAAGTTGCCAACACCACCGACCCCTGCCACCCCTGCGTGTGCGGCTGGCTACACGCCCGTGAACAGCAAAGGAGTGTGCGACGACAGCACCGCCGTCCCAGCACTCTGCTATGATGGCAATTATGCCGCCAACGCTGCCCACTGCACCACCGGCCCCAGTGACCCTCTGCTGTCCTGCTCGAGCCAGGTGTACCCCATCAGTGGTACTTGCACCAGCTTTCCATCAACGGATGTCCTCACTCTCTGTGTGGATAATGACGCAGACACGCCTACGGCCACGGCGGTGTGTGTGGCACCACCAACAGCTCAACCTCCATCACCCCCCCCTTCCCCACCAAGCCAAGTCCTTCCCTCCCCGACGGGCACCATGACCTGGAATGGCTTGAAGTTCAACTACGCCATCGACACAGGGAGCTACATAGCCAGTTCGCTGACCTTGGTGACATTTGCATCCGACAATACCGTGCTGGGAACATATGCGGCAAAGCCCACCTCCACCGTGACCGAACGCACAGCCACTGCCCTTCCTGTTGTTGCCAAGCTCTTCGCTTACGCGAAGGTGAGCGCAACTGTCGTTGGACCGCCCAAGCAGCGTTCCGACTTCGTACTGCTCACCTTGGTGACCACACACTACCCGCCGCCTCCACCACCGTCTTGAGTGGCAGAACTTGATGCATGTGCACCAGGCTTCAGTGTCCGATCCAGAATGATTTCCTCGCCCAGAAGGAATTCGCTCACTGCGCAAGCCATGGCCACAGCCACTCTTCCAGAACTCCATCTGGTACAGCTCCATTGGCCAGTGGAACCCCCAACACCTCCACACTGCCTGCCTCAGTGCGTCAGCTCTGCATTTCCAATGGTACCAACCGTACTGCTCTGCGCAATTGCAGGAAGATGGAACTCAAAGTGTCCCCTTTTATCTCCGATAGAGCTCCAGGGGCCGCCAGATTGCAAAAACTGCGATGGGCAGTACATCTCCCGCAGTCATGCATATCCCGGCAGCGCCACTCATCTTCCATAGGCACCCATGTCCCAGCCCACCCCTGCAGAAATTACCAGCATATTTGGCCCTGCCCACATCTGATGTATATATTTGGCCTCAGCTGCACGTCACAGTGCATTACATGGAAGAACGCACTGCCTGTAGGGCAAGGGGCATCTGGAGAGGTATGCAAGCACTAAATAGTTCCTTGAGCCTACTGCTACACGATACCCGGCCTGATTCATGGTATTTTAGGGTCTGTCCACTCCACGCAACATGAACTACGGCGATAACTCATCAGTAGCTTCCCTAGCTCCTATTACAACGTCATGATGCTGCCTTTCTTGTCATACCTCCTCTTGCCAGCCCCAACCTGAGCTCGAGCTCAGCAGACCATCTATAGGAGTGCAGCCCATTCGGATTGAACTAATGTAATGGGCACTCCAGTAGGGCCAATTGTGGCACAGCGTGTTCGTGAGACACCAAGTAGATCGTGACTTCCATCCAATCACTGGAGAAGGCCGGATACCGTCCGGTCAGCAGCCGGGTCGCTCTGTTCAATACTCGTGACCGGGGAAGAACAAACATCAATATTGTCAGCACTTCCCTCCATTGGTCCTCTGAGTCTGGACAATAGCGGATTTACTGCCGACGGGCAGTATCGCGACGTCCGAGCTTAGCAGGAGCCCATCTGGTACGAATGCTAGCAGAGTCTCAAGAGCTTTGGAAGACCCTCATCGCATCTTGATGGGGAGGCGGACATATAGTTTAGCTGTCTTAGCTGTTCTCATCATTCTGAGTGGTGTCATAACAGTTTCGGTGAGGATACTTCGCTTCGCTGGGTGCAAGGGGGAGGAGCGCATAAGGAAATTCCTCCACCATACAAACGGCTGTCGCAGTAGCCAAACCTTCTTGGAATCCACAGGAAGCCTGCGAGTCAGCATTCATTGCTCTTCCCAGCGCCATGTGAGTCATAGAGGTCGAGTGAAGGGCGGCGGAAGTGGTGGCCGAAAATGCTTCCGGCTCCTTCCAGGACAGTGCATTCGATGTACCGATTGTATGGATGTATGCGAAAAGTCATGATGCCGGGTGAGTCGTGAATGCGGTCGGGCATGCTATCTAACCACTCACTCCTAAACACTCTTGCAGATTGGGATCCCATGTCGAGTTCCTGACCGATGATAGTGCCACTGCATACTGCAAGTACGAGCAACAGCAGAGCTCAGGCAGGACTGCATGAAGGTCTCTGCAAGTGACATCCAACATCTTTTGGCGACGTTGCAAGAGGTTGTCTTGTGCAATTCAATCTCATGACAGTGAAGGTCACTCTCAACCCTCTCCCATCCAACCAACAGGCGGCAGGGCTTTAGCAAGGCGGGGAGTGTGCGAACATCTACCCTGAACATCCTGGGTCTGTCCATGGATGCTGTCCGCATGAGTACTGCAGAGCTAGTGACGCCCCGCTCTACCAAGGTCATTGTGGCGGTGGAGTGCCTCAAGCCTGGGCAGACAGCCTGCACGGCAGACAGCAGTGGCAACATTGGATCCGGCAACAGGGGCAAGCGCAACTTTGGCACCAACAATGTAGGAGACGACAACATTGGTGAGTGGGGAGGTTCGGATGCGGACATCTTATGTTGAACCGCCTGCGGCGGTGTGCAGGCAACACCGCCTCCCATACCTGATCATGCAGGGAACAGAAACACAGGCTCTTCCAACTGGGGAGATAATAACAAGGGGACCAGCAACCGCTGCTTTGACAAAGTGGGAGACCGCAAAGTGGTCAACGACTGCAAGCTGACAGAGTTTCGTGAGCGTGCCTTCAATGTCATCGTGCCATCCCCACCTCCAAAGAAGTCGTCGCCGCCACCGGCCCCTCTCAAGCGACCACCGCCTCCTCTCAAGCGGTTTCCCCCTCCTCCTGTGCCGCTCCCACCTCCCCTCAAGCGCTTCCCGCCTCCACCAGCACGGAAGTCCCCCCCTCCCCCGAGAGTATCCCCTCCTCCTTCTCCAAAGCAGTCCTTTCCACCTCCCAAGCGGTCCCCTCCCTCACCCAGGCAGTCACCTACATCACCCAAGCGCTCCCCTCCCCCACCCAGGCAGTTGCCTCCCCC
>NW_011934249.1:364648-416202 GCF_000733215.1 Auxenochlorella protothecoides
CGCCCAACCCACGTCCGCCTCCCCCCGCCCAACCCAGTCGCCTCCCCCGCCCACGGGAGTCGCCTCCCCCGCCTAGCGACTCGCCTCCCCCGCCCCAGCAATTCCCGCCTCCACCCTTGCCCTCGCCACCTCCCTCAACCCCACCTCCACCACTGAAATATGCGGCACAGGGTACCATCATGTTCAGTTCATCAAGTGTCGTGCCAGTGATCATCACTTTGACTCTGATCACTAACTTCCGCCCGGCAACGATCTCCTTTTTAGTATTTGACCGTTACTACATACCCTACATCTCTTCCTCTCTTTCCCCCGGTGACAGCTCATTTTCTTATACACAAGCCATACCAGGCTCAGACCAGATTGCAGTGTCCCTCTTCAGTTTCGCAACTGCAACCACAATGGACACTGACACCAACCTACAAATGGTCGTCACTCTCACCAAGTTGCCAACACCACCGACCCCTGCCACCCCTGCGTGTGCGGCTGGCTACACGCCCGTGAACAGCAAAGGAGTGTGCGACGACAGCACCGCCGTCCCAGCACTCTGCTATGATGGCAATTATGCCGCCAACGCTGCCCACTGCACCACCGGCCCCAGTGGCCCTCTGCTGTCCTGTTCGAGCCAGGTGTACCCCATCAGTGGTACTTGCACCAGCTTTCCATCAACGGATGTCCTCACTCTCTGTGTGGATTATGATGCAGACACGCCTACGGCCACGGCGGTGTGTGTGGCACCACCAACAGCTCAACCTCCATCTCCTCCCCCTTCCCCACCAAGCCAAGTCCTTCCCTCCCCGACGGGCACCATGGCTTGGACTGACTTGTACTTTCACTTCACCGTGGACACAGGGAGTTACATGGCCAGTACCATAACCATTGTGTTGTTTGCATCTGATGATACTGCGCTGGTATCATACACCAAAGATCCCACCTCCACCGTGACCCAGGGCACTTACACTGCCATCCCCACGGTCGCCAAATTATTTGCCTATGCAAAGGCCAGTGCCAAGATCACTGGACCGCCCGAGCAGCATTCCGACTTTGTACTGCTCACCCCGGTGACCACCTCTCCCCCGCCCTCCCCTCCTCCCCCACCTCCCAAACCACCATCTCCTCCCCGGTCCCCCCCCCTCCCTCCGATACCCCCCCCCCGCCGATCCCCACCCCCTTCCCCTCCACCGTCTTGAGTGCACGAGCACCAGCCTTCAGTGTCCATACCAACATGAATCATCCTGTGCAGCGGGCATTCGCTCACTGCACAGGTCATGTCTACAGCCACTCTTACAGAGCTCCATCTGGTACAAATCCCTGTTACCAGTAAAAACCCCTTGCACCCCTGCGCTGCCTACCTACCTCTGACGACTCTGCGTCCCTGATGTTGCAAACTTAACAGCTCCGTGTATGTTTGCAGGCATGTGGTGACTCAAACTGTCATCGTTTAACTCAAGGTCGAGCTGCCAGGGCGGCCAGATTGAAAATCTTGCAGCTGGCAGTGACCTTCCAGCAGGCTTGCTTCCACCCAGCAGTGGCGGGCTTGTGCTGCATGCAACCTTGCCACCGCTTATCGCTGGAGCATTTCTCGGCGTGTGTGGCACTGCCCACATCTGAATCTCGGATGTGGCCTCAGCGGCACGTCACACAGCAGTACAGGAAAGAAGCACTGCCAGAAGGGCAAGAGGCAGTTCGTGAGGGGCGCATGACCTTCACAGCAATGTCAGCCATCTCCAAGATCATGCCCGGCCTGATCTAGCAAAATTGCGCCCGGCCCTGATGTTGGGTGTCCTTGGGGCCGGCCAGTCTGCGCAACATGAAGTATGGTGATTAGTTTAGAGGAGACTTCCTTCAAGACCCATTCACGAAGGCCTTGTGGAGTACCGGGTTCAGTAGAAGCGGCGGGGCGTTGTTATCATGGCATTGTCGACCCAAATGGAAAGCGGGGGTGCTCGGTCCAGGACATCCCAAAGAAGTATGCAGACCTCTTATTAGTCCACGTTGGGTGGGCTCAGTTTACACACATGGCCGTTGTCTATGTGCCATCTCTTTTGGTAAGGGTGTAACTCAGATATCCAGGATGATGAGCGCATGGAAGTATCAGGGCAGGGAAGTTTTGATATAAGGCACGACCAGATCTTGCACAATCAGGACCCAAGACAGAGCATGGCGTTCAGGCTCTCTATCCACCCTAACCGCAGCGCACACATCTCTATGATTGGGTTGCCAGGTAACGGGGTCCACCCCAGCCCGGCTCACACAACAGGGGCCCGGAACCATATTGGCAACGCATGGTTGCCCATCATACACCTTCGGACCTATGCCCCGTCGCTGAGTCATTCAAAATTTTGCGAAACTGAGTGCAAGACACCTCAGAATGACGTTGTCAGGGCCTGATGCTGGACAATCCGTGAGTTACGTTGCACATTGATAGAGCACGTCCCCCCGATAGTCCTCAACTTCCTGGAAGCAGAGTGCCCGTGAAAGGCCCCTCGCCGCCGTTGTCCCTCCCACGTGGCAACAAGCGCTTCCCCTGTGCCTTTCGAACTGACGATAGCACTGCTCCAAGGCACATGATGGGGGCCGATAAATTTTCCCCGAACCTAAGCACCGTTATTAATATAAGCTTGACATTGCTCCTGTCCAAGGCGCAGAGAGGCATGACCTTGCGGGGCTCTGGGCGACTGGCCAGGTAGGATCGGGAGTTCAAGAGGATCGACCTCCGCACTCTCAGTGACCCGATCCGTCGGTTTTCACATGTCGCATTGCCGCAACCAACCAGGAGGCTCTTCCACACCCGGATCGTGCCTCTGGAGCAGCAGCTAGAGCACGCAGCAACCGTGCTGCAACTGCTTCAGGTAGGAATGCTCAATCGGTACACGATTGGATTTCGTTAGGCAGGGCAACGTCAGAGACTCCGGATATTTCCCCCAAAACACCCGACATCGCCCTCCTGCAGGTCCCCGGCCAGGGGAGGGGCCTCTTTGCCACGCAGGCCATTTCCCAGAACACACTGATTCACAGGGAGGCGCCCATGCTGTGCACGCCCCCACCTTCCCTTCACCAGCATGCCGCCTGTGCAGGGTGTCTGGCGCCTGGCTCTCCCATTCCAACCCCCTGGATCTGTCAGGCCTGCCGGGAGGCCAGGCTGCAAGGGGAGCCCTGGTGGCGCCTGCACGCGCGCTGTGACTGGGGGCCACTCCAGGCCCTGTGCTCTGGGTCGGGCGACAAGTTCCCCCTCCTGATGGCACGGCTGGCATGCATGCGCCTGCGCCCCCGCGGCCCAGAACGTGGGGAGGAGCTCGGCGTGGGGGCGCTGCGCAGTCCCCCGCCTGCCCGCGGGGACCCACTCAGCGACCTGCAGCACCTCTGCCACGCCCGGGTGCCGCCGCCCCCGCCCGAGCCTTGGCGGGAGCAGCATGCAGCACTGCTCCGCGGCCTGGCCGCCGGCTTGGCCGGGAAAGCGACGGCAGTGGCGTGCCGGGCGCTCGACCTTGCGTGGTACAGCGACGGCATGTCGCGCCTCCACCTCAACGTGTTCAGGTGCGGGGGATGGGCGGGGTTTGTGTGGTGAAGCGGCAGCCACACAGCATGACTGTCCCGGGGGGCGACTTGGGCAGGGCAAAGTGCTGCACCGAGTCTCCCGCCCAGCCGCCGCTCCCTGCAGCCGGCACGCCGAGCGCAGACCCACCGTCTCGAATCCGCACCCCAACTCGCAGGGTGGACACGATATCGATGCACGGCGCGTCACTCCTCCAGGCCGCGGCTGCCAGCCTGGGCGGGGGGCCGGTGGCGGCCCTGGGCGCCGGCAGCGCGTTGTACGCGCTGGCCTCCCTGTTCAACCACTCCTGCGACCCCTGCCTGGACGTCCAGTTCCCGGGCAACAACGCATTGCTGACGCTGCGGGCTGCGCGCGACGTTGATGCCGGCGAGCAGCTGACCATATCGTACGTGGATGTGGGCGCAGGCGTGACGCAGCGCCAGCGGAGCCTGCACCACGCCTACGGATTCCGGTGCCGCTGCGCACGCTGTGTGGAGGAGGGGGCCGGATCTGCGGGGGACTGAGGACGCAGTCCGGCGCGCGTGGAGTGCATGCATGGAGAGATGTGGGCTGGAACCTCCCTGCTGAGGTGGGAGGAGGGCCGGGGCGTGCTGCGCGTGATGGCATGTCGGAGGGACTGCGGTCCGAGACAGACGCAGTGAGGGGAGGCGTGACATGAGGAGCTGGCGTATCCAATATTCGTTGGATCGAATCGATTTCAATTATCCTGTTGGAACCAATACACTGCACCCTCCGCAGTTCAACAATCGCAGCCTCGGTGTGTCGGCATGGCGCTGAGCAGTGCCCGACCCGGCACGAAGGCCCAAACCCTGCTCCTCGCCCTGAGCTGCACCGCTCTGGGCGCGTTGATGATGTGCGCACACGATCGATGGACATCTGTGGGATTCCCACTTGGGCTGTGTCCACCCATGGACCTTTTGGAAGAGAAGCCTAGACCCGAGGGCTGGTGGACCGACCTGCACCAGCAGTATGTCGACGCCATGGCAGAGGCAGACAAGGGCGAGGTGGGCTGGTTGTCATGATAGATCGATGGGCGTGATGAAGTGCGCTGCATGGCATTGGGTAGAACTTTTTTAGGGGAGTAACGACTGCAGCGTTGCCCAGTACTGGTCTATGGTGGACGTCTATTCCTCCTACCTTATGACCGCCACTCACACTCAACCAGGGCTACAAGGTCATCTTCTATGGCGAAGGGATTACAGAGGGGTGGCAGGGCACCTTCCAAGGGTGAGCTCTGGGGTATGGGATGGAGCCTGATGTATCATCAAGGGATTCTCCAGAGTCTCCCATCATGTGTCCCCCCCAACCAGGAGCGCCACTCAACCGACCACCCTCAGGAAGCCGGTCGATCGTGCAAAGGATGTCACAGTCACGTTCAACGCCACGTTTGCGACCCCATATGGCGCGGCGGCGTTTGGCATCGCCGGGGACGGCGTGGACTCCTTGGCCTGGCGCCTCTTCCATGGGGAGCTACCCACGCGCAACCCCCCCAAAGTCATAGTGCTCAACATCGGGAGCAACGACCTGGAGCGCGCCCGCCGCAGCTCCCCCTCCCCACACCAGGTGGAGGAGTCCATCTGGAAGGCTGTGCCGCACGTCACAATGAGGTCGGGGCTGGAGGGGGGGGGGGGGAGCAGCAAGGGCACGAGAGTGGGGGAGAGAGGCGCCTTGAAATAGCATTCCGTGCTGTTTGTATCTCCAAGGCTCAGGATGGTCGATTGACGTTCCATGCACATCCGCTATGGAGGAGGATTGGTGCCCGGCATCTACCCCTCTGGGAGGCTCTGTTGGCTGGCCCATGTCACACGAAGCATATTTTTGAGGTCATCCATCGGTCAGGATGAGGAATGTTCCCCAACAAACTGCATCATCATCGTCCCACACCCATCCTTCCCCTCACATCTCCTCCACGACCACCATCCGCGCCTCGCTGCCACCAACACCAGGATCCTGAGCACCATCCGCCGCATCCGGGACCTGCTCCCCGACACAGTGGTCGTACTGCAGGCCGTACTGCCACGCGGCGTGGACGGCCCCGACCCCTTCCGCCTGCCCAACCTCTTCACTTGGCCGCTGTATGTGGTGAACGAGCACCTCAGGTGGGGCCAGGGGCGAATTTGGACCTTGCTGCTGGCAATCCCCGCCGCGACGATTCCTGCCGTCCCTGCGGTGCTACCACTCCTCTGCAGCTCCTGCACTGCCGAAGGGCGCTCACACCACCAGTCCTCCCTCGCCAACTCCCACCCTGCACCTCTTCGACACAGCCACTTTGCCAGCGAGGATGACAATGTGCAATTCGTGGACTGCGAGGACCATGTGCTAACCAATGAGGGGAGCCTGGACCCGGCTGCGCTGCCAGACGGCGTGCACCCCTCGGCGCCGGCCTACCAGCACATCTCCCGCTGCCTCGACATCCTGATCGGGGTGCTGGTGGAGGACCCACTTGCTGGGCGTGCATGACGGTGCGGGAATCATCCATCTGCTGAGCTGGTCCCAGCAGCTGCGGCACTCCGAGCGGCGCCAAACCTGTGGCCCCCCAGCGTCCTGGACACCGCCCGCTCCTGCCCTGGCCCTGACGGCGCTTCTGCTCGCAGATGATGCACAGCACGTGTTGCAAAAGGGCCGGTAGTAGGCTCTTCCACGAGCTGGACCAGGCAGGACAACACCCCCGCAAGGTCATCATGAACAGCTCGTCCCTCACTGCCGCTGCTTGAGCTGCAGCTCCGCGAGCCGGTCGGCCATGAACTCGATCTGCTGGCGGTACAGCGCGCGTGCGTCCGACAGGTCGGCAACCAGCTCCTCGATCCGCTCGTCCTTCTCGCCTACACCGCGGCATGTGGGGATTGGGGCGTGGGAGGCGTCGAGGGCCTAGGGGAGGGTGGCAAACTGGGGCGTGTCTATCCGCAGCCGCCACTGCGCTGGCCATGCATCATCCCACGCTGGCGGGGTTTCGCTCCCAGACCATCACCCCACCGGAGGGCAACACCGCCCGGAGCTCCCACGATCATGCGCCTCCTCGACGACTCACCCAGCAGGACCAAGCAGGTTTCGCAGCGCGCGTGCAGCACATCCAGCCGGCCCCGCAGGGCCGCCGCCTCCGCGGCCGCGCTCCTGCCCAGCTCGGCGGCCGTGGCGGCGGCCACCAGCTCCTCCATCAGCCTGGGAGGTGGTTGGGAGCACGAGCGAGAATGTAAGCTGGCAGCATTTCATGGAGCAGTGTCGAGCACTGGGGAGGGTGTTTCAGCCAGCATCAAGGCCGGCATGCACCAAACCCAACACCAATGGCGGTGGAAGTGGAGCAACATGCCATCCCAAACCCTAACGATAGTCAAAAGGACACCAGGCCGCAGTTCACCATCCCGCCACCCCCCCCCCCAAACAAACTCCACCTGTCGCGCGTGGCCTCCGCGTCCGCCAGCGCGCGACGCAGCGACGCGGCGTTGTCGGCGGGGGAACCCGAGCCCTCGCGGCTGCCCGCCGAACGCGGCGGCGCGGGCGCCGCGGCAAACGGCGACTCCGGCATGCCGGCGCTGTCGGCGGGGGACGCGGGGGACGTGCCGCGCGCCGCCGCTCCCTCCTCCGCCACCTCCGGGCGTCGCTCCAGCTCGGCCGCGCGGGCGATGGCCTCCCGCGCGCGGGCCTCGGCCGCCGACGCCCGCGCAGCGAAGGCCGCCTCCATGGTGACGAGGGCCTCCCGCGCGGCGGCCACGTCGGCACGGGCCGCCGCGGCCGCCGTCGCCTCCTCCGCCGCGCGGCGGCCGGCCGCGTCGCACCGCGCCCGCGCCTCGTCGACGTCGCGCAGCGCCTGCAGCGCGGGCCGGGGATTTGGAGCAAGCGTGTTGGGGGTGGGATGTGGTGTGGGGCAGGGGAATCCGGGTGGGGGTGGGGGACTGGGTGCAAGCGGACCCCGGGCGGCATGACAACCCCGAGCCTTCGCCGCGGTCGCCCCCCGCGGCGAACGTTTTCAACGTAACCCCGTCACATCGGCCCCAGCGATGCAACCTCCTCCGACAAGTGGCCCCCACCCACTTCCCTTGCCCCGCACCTCCTCCAGTGCGGCGCGCAGATCCCCCGCCTCGCGCGCCGCGGCGTCGGCCGCAGCGCAGGCGGCCGCCCGCCCCTCCTCGGCACGCCTGCCAGCCTGCAGCGCCGCCTCCAGGCGCGCCACCGCCTCGCGCTCGGCTGCCGCCCAGGCCTCGGCCTGCGAGACCGCCGCCGCCTGCATGGCCTCCAGCTGGTGGAGCAGGGGGCGGGTGGCGGAGGGCAGCGACGCCTCGACGTCCGCCGACCGCGCCTCGGCCACGGCGCAGCGCCGCTGCAGGGCGGTGACCTCGCCGCTCAGCAGCTCCTCGCGCTCCTCCCACCGCATGCGCTGCGAGGAAGGGCGGGGGTGGGAAGGGGTGGCGGGAGGTACTGTGCGAACATGGTGAATCGAAATTGAGGAAAAGGTGCCCGCCAGCAGGACAACATGCGGCTCTGTGTGTGGGTTCGCAAGGAAGTCATCCACAATCACGCATCCCCTCAGGCACCGCTCGAGGGCGGCAGCCTTGCGGCGGCCCGCACGCA
Source organism: Auxenochlorella protothecoides (assembly GCF_000733215.1). Lineage (NCBI taxonomy): Eukaryota > Viridiplantae > Chlorophyta > Trebouxiophyceae > Chlorellales > Chlorellaceae > Auxenochlorella > Auxenochlorella protothecoides. The sequence goes on from NW_011934249.1 coordinate 372,768, forward strand.
AGAAGCAGCGTGCTTGGATGACAACATGGCCTCCCCCCCTTCACACTTCTCCACCCTCCGTCCACACGTCGCCTCGCTTCCCACTCGACGCAACGCACAGCCAGACCACACACGCGCACACCTGGGCCTCGGCCTCGGCCCTAAGCTCCGCCAGGCTCTTCTCCAGGGCGGCCGCACGGGTCTCGCTGCCCCGCAGCTGCTGCACCGCCCCGGTCCTCGCGGCGTCGGCCGCCCTTTGCTCCGCTGCCGCCTGTGGGAGGAAACAGAGGCAGGAGGTGTCCGGGCACCGATGGGAGCGCAGTGCCCTCTACACACCTGCCACTGCAGGGTATTGATACCCTGCCGCTCTTCAAATGTGCACACCCCTCGGGCCTCCGCGATCGCCGGGTCCTACACAGGCGACGCAACACCCCATTCGCCCTTTCCTCACGGCACCTGGGCTGCGTGGGCCTCCTGCAGCGCCTGGGCGTGCGTGGCGCGGTCCGCCGCCAGCTGGGCGGCGTGCTGCTCCCGCTGCGCCGCCAGCTCGGCGAGCGCGCTTTCCACCCTGGCCCCGGCCTCGGAGGCGGCCTGCTGCGCGGTGCCCAGCCTGGCGCCCAGGTCCTCCACCTGGCCGCTCAGCTCGCGGTTCTGCTGGCGCAGCTTACGCAGCGTGGTCTCCTGGGCCAGCTGCTTCTTGCTCAGCTTCTCGCCTTCAGCCATGACCTGACGGTAGGGAGCAGGAAAGGGGAATTTTAGGGGGCAGAGGCACGGGCCTGTGACGGTGCAGGGGGGGAAGGGGGTTGCCTGAATTCAGACCCAGCTTCACTTGCGCCTCTTGGCCAAAGACATGAGCGCGAGGGCCCTGTAGCGTCAGGCACTTGCGCAGGATTATTTCATCGCCCAGAAGAATATAGGTTGCTGGACAGCTCGCCAGCAGCTGCTGACCTCCTGGATCATCTCGTCCTTCTCCTTGAGCTTGTCCTGCAGGGCGGTGGTCTGCTCACAGCTGCGGCGCAGCATGTCCCGCTCCTTGGTGAGGGCGTAGGCCTTCCTCTCTGCCGCGGCCAGGCGCGCCGAGAAATCCCTGTGCGGGAGCAGGTGGAGGATGCAGCATGTAGAGTGCCTGGGGTGGATGAGACAGGTCACAAAAGGTCCATAGCAGCCTGGCAATGGGGAAAGCAGCTCCCTGAGGCAGAGATTCGCCGTGGATCACCCCAAACCCTTCACCCCAAACCGCCATGCACACCCGCCTCCTCTACCTCTCCAGCTCTTCCACGTCCTGCTGCGAGACTGCCGCGGCCTTGAGCGCCAGCTCCTCATTCCGCTGAGTCAGCTGCTCAACCACGCTGGCCATGTGCGCCATCTGCAGGCAGCGAGGTTGGGAGAGGATGAAGGCGTCACCCAGCGATCAGTTTGGTAGCTCCACCCTGCCGAGCGGTGATCCCGTGCATGGCGTCAAACAATCACACACAGTCATAAACACCCTCACTCCGAGACGCATCCACAGCCGCAACCATCCCCACACAAGTTTACAAAAGCGCGATGAAACAACAAAGCGCACCTGAATGGCCGCCTGCTCCGCTTGCTGCTCCCGAACGCGCAGGGTCTCCCTCAGCAACGCCAGCTCGGCGGCAGGAGGTCCCGTGGGGAGGTCTTCAGCAGCTGGACTTGGCCCATCATCTGATGCTTTTGGTGAGGGGCTAAGGACACTTGCATCCTCCTGTATCTGGACCGCCATACCCTGATCACCAGTGGCGTCCTTGCTATCGTCCCGGTCCAGGGCTGCTGCCGGGCTGGGCTCGCCATTCGGCTGGGTGGACTCTTCCTCCTGCGAGCGATCATCGTTGTCATCCAGTTCTGGGTCTCGTGATGGAGCTGCAGCGGAAGGGGAGGTCTGACCAGATCCTACAGCCTCTGCTGCGGTCGTTGTACCTGCTGGCGTAGCAGTGGCAGCTGCAGAGGATGACTGCTGGTGCTCTGCCTTTGCAGGGCGCTCATCCAGGCTCGCTGCCTTCCCCTTCGACTCGACGATGTTGTCAGGCTTCTGCACCCGAGGTGAATCAGCAGGTGCATCATTGCTGCTGGAGGGCTGAGCTTCTCCTGCGCTGAGCGCCTGGGGAGACTGTTGCCGAGGTGAGTCTGGGTCATTCGCCTCCTGCCGCTCGTGCTGCTTTGGCCTGGGGCCTCCGTCAGCAGCAGCAGGAGCGTCGCGCGAGCTGGAGGGATGCGCAGGGCTCAGCGGCGCGGCCTGCAGGCCCACATCATCGTCCTCGCTCCAGCCCTCGGATCGAGCATCTGAGCCTGGAGTGGAATGCCCTTTAGCGGCTTTGGCTGCTTCCAGCACCGCCTCAGTCGGGTCCGAGGCGGTCTCTGCAGCATCCGGCACCGGTGGCAACGTCTCCGCAACTGCCGAGGTCTCCTCCTCGCCTGCAGTCAGGCAGCGAACGATCAGCACCTGATCACTGGGTTTGCAAGAATGTCATCGCACCGCACCCCTCGCACCTTGCTCCGGCTCATCGAATGCCGCGGAGTCGTCTTGCACCTCCCCTCGCAGGGTGGCGTCCAGAGTGGACTCGATGTCCTCCCGGATCTTGGAGAAGCGCTCCCCGATGTCATTCAAGCTGCTCAATCCGGCTGCAAAGTCGGGCATGGAAAACCCAAACCCCGCCATGGTGGGCTGAGCGCCTCGATCAGCGCTGCTTCACACAGCACTGAGGTTTGCACTTTCCGACAGCCTGGCAGCGAGCTGCCCTGGGCAACGCATCAGCATCACAATTGTCGACGCGACAACGAATTAACCAGGGCTTGCGATGTCCAGGTGTCTCATTAACTTTGGCCACCTTGTTCGAACGCGAAGTATCGACTTCGCGCTCGGACCGGCAGAGGAGGTGAACATGTCTCCAGAGGTTTTCATGTTTGGGTTGATCTGGAAATCTCAGGATGGAATGTGAGCTTCTCCACTTGTTCTAGGACGTTTCAACGAAACAGATGGTCTGGTCCACAGCGTTCAGGGATTCCATGGACTCCCAGATGTGTCCTGTGGGTCTCAAAGACATTTTGGTGCACACAAATCACAGCGCACACAATGTGGTGAACTGCTTGATTGGAAGAAGGGATGGTAAAAGACTACAGGTGCAGGGCCGCATGTCTAGGGCGCAAACCTCCAGATCCATATGCTTCCCTCTGGCCAGGTGGAGCCTCCGCCTGCTGACTCGCCTCGCCCTGCGGGATGCATTCGAGCCGCGCGAGGACCACCTCGGCCGGGCCACTGACGGTCCATGCAGGCGTTGTACCTCTCGCCAATCAGGGTCCCACCCTCTTTGCAGGGAATTCCAAGGTATTCAGGACCATGAGCTCGGTGCCGGATTGAAGCAGCAGACGCCTTCAAGATGAGCGTGCGCCAGCGCCCTCCGGCGTCTCATACAGGGAGCTCAGGATGCGAACCGCCTCCTCCGCCCTGGGCCGGCTTTTGGGCTCGGCCGACCAGCAGGCCTCCATGAGGTTAACCACCGCTTCTGGGCACTCCTCCGGTACCCTGCAAGGAATGGGTGAAGGGGGTTGAAGCGAGGTCTGCTGCCCTTGCTCCTAGCATGACCTGGCACCTGGAAACACCCACCCACCTGATGGGTCGCATCTTCCCCCGCTTGGGGATCTCGGACGTCACCAGCTCCCAGAGAACGACCCCTGTGGGCGGATGACGGAAAGTAGTGCAAGGATCATTGGTATCGATCCCTCTGGGCTTTTGTCTCGTGTTGATGCGCTCCACCAGCATGGCCCTCGCTGGTGTATGCCTGCATGCTGGTTGCCAAACGACTCAAATCATGCCCACCCTTACCGTAGCTGTACATGTCAGACTGGGCAGTGGTCCGCAGCCCGAGGATGACCTCCGGCGAGCACCAGTTGAAGGTACCACCTGCAGCAGAGGGGAACGCCGTAGGAAACTGGAGCCTGAGACTCCTCAATGGCAAGGAGGGTATTCAGATGCCCAACCTCGACGCAAATCCATGAAGTAAACAGAGTAGCGGGCAGCCCACCAACGCCCAAAGGGCGAGACCTTCGCGCTGCCGATTGTACAGTGGGTCTGTGAAGGTGGCAGGCAGCATGCGGGCGAGGCCGACGTCGGTGATCTTGGCGCTGCCGTAGTCGTCCAGGAGGATGTTGGAGGTCTTCAGATCGTTGTGCACGATCCTGGGGATTTCCGGGGGGGAAGGGATCATGCAGGGGCTCACTTGGGGCTGAGGTGCACCTTGCACGGAGCGCAAACCATGCCTCTACTTGCGTCAGTCCGGAGGCCTTGCACTGTGAGGAACTCATCCCTCCTCCTCCTGGGTGAGCTGCAGGTTGCCAGTCTGGCACACACAGCCCCCCACCCGCGCACATCCCCAGACGATCTGTACTTATACGGCCTCCTCGACCGGTCAATCAGTACCACACACACCATTTCCAACCCCCCCAAACCCACTTTCTGATGGACAGGTACACCAGGCCCCTGGCGACATCGAGCGCGATGCGCCAGCCCTGACGGTGCCAGTCCAGGCGCTTGGCACGCAGCCCGCTCCACACGTCACCACCCAGGGCTCTCTCCATGAAGAGCAGGGTGTTGCCGCTGACCGGGTCTGTGCCCATGGCCATGAAGCTGACAATGTACTTGGAGCGGCAGGTCTTCAGGATCTCGATCTCCCGCAGCAGCCGCTTCTGCGAAGGTTTCCAGATGGGCAATGATGAGGGTGGTACTAGTGGCTGCTGGACTCTCAACTTCTGCATGACGTCTCTGCAATGCGCACTTGCCGGGGGTAAAATAGACCAAGGGCATGGTTCGTGCTTCCTGCAGCCCATCTCGGCAGACAGATTCATTACCTACGAGCCAGGCTTGCCCCCTACTCGAGTGTGTGCCCACCCATTTCCCAGGGTAATGGGTCACCATGCCCCAACCCACCTCCATGACGAGCTGGGCGGCCTCGGTTTGGTCCCCGCCCAGGAGAACCTTGATGGCCATCAGCTCCCCATTCCGAAGCCTCCCAGAGTACACCTTGGCAGGGAGCAGAGTGGGTGGGGTGTCAAGGAGTGCGAGCACGTGTGTGAGGCTAGGGGCAGTCTCTAGACAACCTTACAACACCCAGTCCTCCCCATCCACCCAGTACCTCTCCGAATCGACCTCGACCCAGAAGCTTGCGCTCGCCAGACTCGGGGTCCACATCAAACTCAAACTCGGTTGCCGGAAGGAAATAGTGATGGGAGGAGGGCGGGGCAGATACCCTCCGGAAGGGCTGGAGCAGCTGCGCCCCAAGGCCTGGTGGCAGTGGGATGGGCAGGCAGTGAGCAGTGTCTGGAGAGTTCTTCAGAAATAAAAACATAAAGTCAGACTTGTGACATCTTGAATACCCAGCCTTTCCTGCCGGGTAAGCGGGAGTGCATAGGCAAGTGGAAGGCTGTGTCAGGAATGTCTAAACAGCCCAAGCGACCGCCACCCCAGGCCTCACTCTTGATGCTCCTGGAGTCAGAGCTGGACCCTCCCTCCTCGCCTTCCGTCAGCTGACCATGTGCAAGAGAACACCAGTGATGTGAGTGACTCACCTCTTATACAGAGAGATAGTGACCTGGCATGTGCATGCCAAAACTCTCCAAAGAGTCAACCATCCTTCCCCAGCATCCCCGTCCTCACCCCGTGATCTGCTGGCAGCCAAGGGCGGCTGGGCAGGAGGAAGATCCAGACCAGGAGGCCCACCAGGGCTACGCCGACCAGGGTGCCAATCACGATACCAGCAATTGCGCCCCCACTCAGGCCGCCGTCCTCTGGGTCTGAGCTCGCGGGTGTTGGTGCCTCTGTGGACTCTAACTCCCCCTGTGAAGAGAGGGATTTTGATACAACGGTCGACACATTGCAGCAGCCGTGCCGATGGAGTACAGCCACCTGCACTCCACTTGTGTATCCCCCTGGACAGCCAGTGCACTCGTGCAATGTTAGGGTAGCCTCCATCTTACTCCAATCAAGACATCGCCGGGCCGACACTGAGGGTCCAATCCCAGGAGGGCCTCTTGGTCGACGGTTGGCCACGGGTCCAGGCGCGATGGGGGGATGTCCTCCCACCTGTCCCACCGCATGAATGTGTCATTGACCACGAGGGCCATTGTATAGCAGGCAGGGTTTCCAAAATAGCCCTTCAGGACCTTGCCCGTGCTGGCCATGGTGATGTATACCTGCACAGGGGGATCTTGGAGAGTGCAGGAGGGTCAACTCACCCTGGACATGACGGCGGGCAGAGAGCACACAAGGAGAGTGGGTGCGAAGGGGCGAGATCGGCACCGGGGTGGCTCCCACTGGAGGAGACTCGGTCACCAGGCCCTGCAATTCAAGCACGCTCACGAGGCAGCCAGCTCAATCAACTTGCCTGGCCTTTCTCGTCTGCGGGTCGGAAGGTGTAGCCCATGTCGGTGCCCGTTGCCAATCCAGAGATGGGCTGGACCTTGCCGGCGCCGAGGATCCCTCCCTCACAATACCCTCCTGGCAACGTCACAAGAGTTTGCCGGCAGGGGATTCGGGTGAGAGCCCAGGCTACCTTGATCAGATTCCAACCCGGCACTCAGCATGCACGCCCATCTCCAACATCCTCTCTCCCCACACGCTCTCATCAGCCTCACATGACTGCTCTCCAGCTTCCCTCACCTGGAATCACATACTGCCCAAAAACGGTCGCCACACGTTCCGGCTCCGAGGCCGGCACCATCTCTGCGCAGATGTTTGGTGGTGGGTGGCCCGATCTCGGGGCAGCATGGTGCGACACCAGCCTCCGCCTGTGCAACAGACCAGCACCGCCTGCCCACTCCCAACATCTGGCCGCACACAACACACTCTGACCCCTCAGGTCGCCCGCCATCGTATAGAAGACACCCACCGAGCTGCTGAAGCATGCTGCTGACCGAGTCTGGATTCGGGACGAGGAGCGTGATGTTTGCCGCCGGACGGAGGGGGAAGGCCGTGCCCGGCATGTCTGGGAACCTCCCATCCAGCAGGCCAAGCATCATGGGGTATATGCGGAGCTTGTCGATGTAGGCGGCGCCCACCGTGATCGCACCCTGGTTGTCCACCACGGTCCGCGACCGCCAGCACAGGCCCTCCAGCCCCGGGACCTGGGCGAGGTCGACCACGGGGGGCGCACTCATCACGAAGGCGGAGTCGATGATGTGGATCGTGGCCCCTCTGCAGCTCTCCAGTGTGTCCAGGATGGGACGGCTCTGGCTCGACGGCGTGACCGCAGAGGATGAGAGGGTGGCCTCCATCTGGAGGGTGGGTCAGGGGCAAGGGGAGTGACCGGCCCCAGCTGCGCTTGTGCCCATGGACGCGGAATGGGTGGGACCTGGGATCCTCAGCCAGGTGCGTTTGCCCCCGTCGATCGGTTGCTGGGCGCAAGCAACCCCAACTTTCCTCCTGACACCCCCCTTGCCAAACCTGCAGCTCGTCGATCGACACCGTGGGGATGCGCGCGTCGGAGCCATTGATGAAGGGCTGGAGCAAGGTGGTATTATCTTGGAACCAGTGGAGCAACATGATGCCAACACTGTCGGGGCTGGTCAGGAAGAGCCGTGTATAGTGCCTCCTGAGCCCTGCCCTCAGGGGATCTTGAATGGCAAGAGAGGGAAGGTGCATTTGAGTGGCTGGAGACTCCATGCTCCTGAACATCTCAGGGAACATTGACTTGGAACTGACGTACCTGCAATGCTCTCGTTCTGAGTTACGCTGTTCAAAGGGATGAAGAGGGTAGGTGCCTGGGTCTCATTTTTTAGGAGCAGGGAGAGACCCAGGTTGTCCAGGGCCCATACCCAGACATCAATGGGATACAGGGTGGCTGCCCCAGTCACAGCTTCCCAGGCCGAGCCAGGGATGCACGAGCTGGAGAGATCGGGGGCCTGCGGTGGCGGAGGGGGTGAGTTTTCGTCCCCTTTTACGTGTTCGTCGCGTAGGAGCGAAAGGGTCGGTAGGACTGCCTGTAATGAATCATCCCGACGCAAAGTGCGCTCGACATGCGTGTGAGACTATCCCGAGGCCGAACCCTGGCTTCTGTCGGGCCTGAATACACAGAATACTCACCAGTGATGCGCTCGACGCGATACTGGGACCCAGGAGCATGACGACGAGGTACGGGACGATCCTGAGCACTCCTGCCGCGTGAGGCCCATGCCCCATACTCACTCCGTACTAAGAAGACATTGGAATGGGCTTCGTACATCCATTTGATTAGAACTTTTTCCTTTACACACGTATAAGAAGTGGACATGGGCTCGTTTGAGATGCATCGCTCGCTTCATGGGCCGCACAGAGTGTTTCTGATTGCTCGGGTGTTACAGTTCCTGATCCCCGGGACGGGGGGGGGGGGCCGATGGAAACTCAAACAGCATGGGGCGAAGGAAGGGGTACGACATGTACGGATGCATGGGCATGCACTGTGTAATATCGTGATAGAGATTGTCTTGCACGATTGGAGGGTCATCATTGCCTTCCTGTCCACTCGGAGATCGAGCTTGGAGGCGGGGGCGAAAGTTCTCTGAGCCCTCGAGGGACACGATGAGCGGGTGCACGATCTCCTACGTGTCTAGTCCGATGTCATCGAACTCTACAAAAAATCAGGTCCATGCATAGCACGAGCATTCGTCGCCGGTTACACTGTTATTATTAGAAGAGCTTGATCCCATGGCTTGCGTCGAGTCCTGCAGCCTCGGGAGACTACGATCAATTACTCACTTTTGCAACCCTTATGTGAATAGCCTGGAACGATGCGAACATTCGATTCCTCGAGCATGGTGATGCTCACCCATGCTTCGCGCTATTGAGGATGAGTCTAACGTGTTTTCGTGGTGCAGTGCTGGAGGTACGGTGTCGAACCCTGACACGCTAACAGTACTGCATGCCAAGGCTAAGTACATATTTGGCCAGGTTTAGAATACATCTGGGTCCTGTGTTATGTCTTAATGGTGCACAACACTTGTTTGTTTAATGAGCATGGCCCTGTTGATGAAAATGTGGCTCTTCTTAGTGGTACCTACTGGGTAAATTCGTCCCATAAAGGTGTCAAGGGCAGTTTAGTGGGGCAGCTTCTAATGATCTTTCGAAGGGATCCTTCGACATATCCCTCTAGTCAAAGATGGATCTCAGTACCAGCAAGAGACAGGACTGCATTGCTTCGCGTTGAAGATAATTTCAGGCAGTGAAAGCCATAAATTTCTCCACCTGCTCATGGTGGACACATAAGAATCTGTGCGCCCTCAGATACTCATGTCTTGCGGTTTGCACAGCCACCCCAGAACCTTTGCCGCTCTCCTCTGTGCATGCCTCCATATTTCCCCACGACTGCAGGCTGATTGGGAATTTCCCAACTCAGGGCGGTCCTGAACCCCGCTCCTCCTCTCATCATCGCTCTGCCCACAAGCGAACCCAAACCCCATCTCCCCGCATCCCTGTTCCCAATGGATGGTGCATGTACATGATCGTCTCACTCAAGTGCAGCTGCATCGGCAGCTGTTTCCTTATTTCTGTCCCGTGCAAGCACCCGGGGTCAATCAGGGGGCCACCACCTCAGCGCCGCGCGTCCCCGCCGGGGTCTCTGGCACGTCGGGCATGCGCACCACCAGGTTGCGGTCGCCATACACGTTGTCCACCCTGCAGGTGGTGGGCCAGAACTTGGACTGGCGCACCCAGGGAGCGGGGTACGCGGCCTGCGGAACAGGGAGAGGAGAGCAGGTGGGGGTCACCAAGGATGGCATGACGCTGTCTGGCAGGAGTGAGGCCAGGGGTCTGCCCTGGTGCACCATGTTGTCACCACCCCTTCAGAGTCGGGAGCAAGGCACCCACATGTAATGCTGACATTCTCCCTTACTCCTCCCCTCCCAAATAATCCTCCTGCCCACCTTGTCGCGGGAGTAGGGCCTGTCCCACTCATCGGCCATGACGACGTGGGCGGGGTGCGGGGCGTGCTTCAGCACGTTGTTCGCCCGGTCGGCCTTCCCGGACTCGATCTCCGCGATCTCCTCCCGGATGCCGATCATGGCCTCCACGAAACGATCCAGCTCGGCCTTGCTCTCGGACTCGGTGGGCTCGATCATCAGCGTGCCTGGTTGCAGTAGTTGAAAAGGGGTGGGTGAGCATGTTGGGGCCAGGTGTGCTGGAGTTCCGGCTGGACTCAGGACAGGCTGGGGACAAACTACACATGCTGCATCCGCGCACTGGAAAAACATCCTGCAGGGTCCCTGCTCTTATACATCCAGAAATCAGCCTCCATGCACCACCCTGCCAAGACACCCAGGCTGCACCTGACACTGGCCAGGACATAGTCGGTCCATGGAAGCCGTAGTCGATCAGACGCTTGGCAATGTCCTCTGCCTCGATTCCCGAGCTGGAAGTCAGGGGCCTATGGGTGGGAAAGAAAGGAGGGTTGGTTGACTTCCTGAGACCAGACATTGCGAGTGTTCTTCCCTTGTATCAGACCAGGCTTGCACAGAGCTCTGCGAGCTGCATGACTGCAGGCCAGGACCCCCACCTCCCCCACCTGATGTCCAGGATGAACTCATGGGCGCAGGTGCCGTTGGGGCCGTGGAAGAGCACGTTGTAGTGCTTCTCCAGCCTCTTGGCCATGTAGTTGGCATTCAGGATGGCCAGCTTGGAGGCCTGCGGTGATTTTGGGGAGGAGGAGAGGGGGGGGGGGGGGTGGAGGCAAGAGGCGACAGGTGGGGGATCGTCAAGCCTGACCAAGGAGTCCACGAGCTGTCGACAGGGATCACACCCCAGGCACCCCATCATGCTCACGTTGGCGAGAGCCTTGCCGCCCATGAGCGTGATGTAGGCGTAGGAGATGGGCAGGATGAGGGCCGAGCCAAAGGGCGCGGCGGAGATGGCGCCGCAGGCCTGCTCGTCCGACTTGAAGTTGGGCAGCGCCCCCGTGGGGACCACCGGGTTGCTGGGCAGGAAGGGGGCCAGGTGCGCCTTGACCCCGATGGGGCCCATGCCTGGCAGGGTTGGGGGGGCGGGGTTGGCGTGTGTGTGTGGAGTGGGAGGGGAGGGTGAAAGAGTGGGGGTCCGGCCAATGAAGCGCAAGCGAGCACTGGTTTGCCTGCCAGCCCGACAGACCTCAGGCTCAGCTCCCCTTCCCGACTCCTATGGATTCGACAGCGCACCGTGACCCTCCAGATCGGCAAGACACTCCCACCCACCTCAAACAACCGACCCCGACCCACCAGGCCCGCCGCCCCCGTGCGGGATGCAGAAGGTCTTGTGCAGGTTCAGATGGCACACATCGGCGCCGATGAGCCCCGGCGCGGTCAGTCCCACCTGCGCGTTCATGTTGGCGCCGTCCATGTACACCTGCCCGCCCGCGGCGTGGATGATGTCGCACACCTCGTCGATGCCGTTCTCGTAGATGCCGTGGGTGGAGGGGTAGGTGATCATCAGCGCGGCCAGCTCCTTCTCGTGCTCCTTGGCCTTGGCGCGCAGCTCCTCGATGTCCACGTTCCCCTGCTTGTCCACGCCCACCGGCACGATGCGCAGGCCGCACATGGCGGCCGAGGCGGGGTTGGTCCCGTGCGCCGACACAGGGATCAGGCAGACGCGGCGGTGCGCGTCGCCGCGCGCCGCGTGGTAGGCGCAGATGGTGGCCAGCCCCGCGTACTCGCCGCTGGCCCCGGAGTTGGGCTGCAGCGACACCGCGTCGAACCCGGTGATCTCCGCCAGCTGCTGGGCCAGGGCCTCGAACATGGCGGCGTAGCCCGCAGTCTGGGAGGCGGGGGCGAAGGGGTGCAGCGCCGCCAGCTCGTCCCAGGTGATGGGCAGCATCTCGCTGGTGGCGTTCAGCTTCATGGTGCAGGAGCCGAGGGGTATCATGGAGTGGGCCAGGGACAGGTCCCGGTTCTCCAGCCGCTTCAGGTAGCGCAGCATCTCGTGCTCCGTGTGGTAGCTGTTGAAGATGGGGTGCTGCATGTAGGGGCTGGACCGCGCCGCGCCGCCGATGCCGGTGGAGGCGTCGGCGGCCAGCGAGGCCGCGTCGAAGTCGGGCGCGGCGCCGCCGTTGAGCAGCGCCAGCAGCGCGTCCACCTGCGCCAGGCCGCACGTCTCGTCCAGCGCGACGGTCACCGTCGCGCCGTCCAGCTTCCGCAGGTTGATGCACACCTCGTGCCCCGCCCTCACCAGCGCGTCGGCGTCGGGGATGGTGATGCGCACGGTGTCGAAGAAGGGGTCGGCGCCCACCTCCAGGCCCAGGCGGCGCGCGCCCGCCGCCAGCACGCCGGCCAGCCCGGCCACGCGCTGCGCGATCCTGGCGATGCCCTCGGGACCGTGGTACACGCCGTACATGGCGGAGATGTTGGCCAGCAGGGCCTGCGCGGTGCAGATATTGCTGGTGGCCTTGTCGCGGCGGATGTGCTGCTCCCGCGTCTGCATGGCCATGCGCAGGGCCGGGGTGCCGGTGGAGTCGCGGCTGACGCCGATGATGCGGCCGGGGAGCACGCGCTTGTACTCCTCGCGGCAGGCCAGGAAGGCGGCGTGCGGACCGCCAAAGCCCATGGGCACGCCGAAGCGCTGGGCGCTGCCCAGCGCCACGTCGGCGCCCCACTCCCCGGGCGGGGCCAGCGCCGCCAGGGCCAGCAGGTCGGTGGCGACCACCACCTTGGTCCCCGCGGCCTTGGCCGCGGCGGCCAGCTCGGCGTAGTCGCGCACCGAGCCGTCGGTGGCGGGGTACTGCAGCAGCACGCCGCAGGTGGTGTCGTCAAAGGCAAACCCGGTCTCGTCGCCCACCTCCACCTCCAGGCCCAGGCCCTTGGCGCGGGTCTGCACCACCGCAATGGTCTGCGGGTGGCAGCGCTCGGAGACGAGGAAGCGCGGCTTCTTGCCGCGCGCCAGCGCGCTGCACATTGCCATGGCCTCGGCCGCGGCAGTGCCCTCGTCGAGCAGGCTGGCGTTGGCCAGGGGGAGGGCGGTGAGGTCGGAGACCATGGTCTGGAAGACCAGCAGCGCCTCCAGCCGCCCCTGCGCGATCTCGGCCTGGTAGGGCGTGTACTGGGTGTACCACCCGGGGTTCTCCAGGATGTTGCGCAGGATGACGGGGGGGGTGATGGTGCCGTAGTACCCCATGCCGATGTGGGAGGAGGCCACCTTGTTCTGCTCCGCCAGAGCCCTGGGCGATTGGGAAAGGGGGGATGTGTCGAATCGGGGGAGCTTGGAGGAGAGAGGGTGGGGGCCATGTATTAATTAAGAGCGAGGGGGGGGCGATGACTTGGTGGGGACATGGTACTCAGGCACAGGCGCTGGCAGTGGAGGCGGTGCGGCTCAGGAGAGGTTGTCATGCAGGACTCAGAAAGGAACACACTGCAACCCCCGAGAGGTGGATCCCGCCACCACCCATTGAGCCCGCACCTAAACTCCTTGATGAAGGCGGACTCTGTGATGCCGTCAGGGTGGGAGTTGGCCAGCTCCATCACACCCTCGCGCCGTATGGAGGCCGGCACAGTGGCGTCGATCAGGGCGTCCAGGGAGTCGAAGCCCAGCAGGCCCACCATCTCCTTCACCTCGTTTGGGGTGATGCTGTTGTGCCGCGGCTCAAACCTGGGCAGGAGCCAGAGAGGGAAGGAGGGGATGAGGATCTGTGAAAGCATGGTGCCAGACATGTCAGATCATCGATGGGATCAGGAAAAGGTGCCCCGACAGGGCCCCTGAGCCTGCTTGCAGCCACGATCGACGACGCCTCCATGCCACCAGGCATCGCACGTGTCGCTGGGCTGCAAGGACTCGATGGAGATCGCCCGCACCCCCCGGCTCGCAAAGCTCGGGATGGGTCCGGAGGAACATGGGAGGCGACATGCGCCTGTGGGGAGGGACCCGGAGGGGGGTGATGAACGGACCTCCGCGGGCTCCGCGGCGGTCGGTACCTGGGATGCGCTGGCCACATCTTCGCAGCAGCGGTACGGTGCCGAGCTACAAGCATGGATGCATCCCACCTGTGAACATGGAGGTAGATCCGGCGCATCGCTGCACGCCTTGCAGGGGTAGGGCACCCCCCGTGGCACTCCCTGCCAGGGCAGGGCCCCTCAGCAGGGCCACCAGGCGGGAGAGGGATCGGCTGCGCCCCATGGCTGATGACCTAGTAGATTTATTCCGACTGATTTGAGGAGGACAGCGCCGCGCATGGGACTTATCCGGAGGGCAGACCCGCGCGTGATGACCCCTGCCGGGCTGACTCAGGGCGCGCCGAGGCGAAATCCGCCCTGGCCACGCAATCCAGGGCCTGATCCTCCGGGATCCGGCTCCACTGGCTGGCGTTACACGGCGTGCCTTTTCCGGGTATACCGGGCTGCCCAGCGCACACACAGTGCCCAGAGCCCCAACCAGCATGCCAGCACCCAGGCCCATGCAGCTTGCAGCAGGTGAGGTGTGGGGGCCGCCGCAGGATGTGCGGGTCTGCATTGGCTGGGTGGGGCCAGTCCGACAGGCGCCTGGGGCCTCCCCAGCACCCCACCAAACAGCCGGGCTCCAGACGCTCGTTCCTGAGTGGGATTGGATAAAAAAAGATGTATGGGGCCAGCAGCGCGAGTTCACGCGATTCAATTGCGGAACAAGGCGTGCCGAGGGGTACATGTACTCTGTCGTGGATGAAGATTTTTCAACAGAGATACCCATGTACTTTGCTGGCACCACACGAAGCTGCATGCCCTGTCTGATGCTCACACAACAATGCATACATCCCCAGCCGTATCCACCCCCCCAACCCCTGCCCACTACCTCACGCTGCTCCCGTTTCGCCTCTGCCAGCTCCCGCCGCACCAGGCCGTCGCCCGGCGCCAGCCTCGCCGCTTCGTGCAGGTCCTCCACCGCCGCGTCGGTTTGACCCAGTGCCCTGCGCGCCAGGCCTCGGCGGTACAGCAGCTTCGGCCGGGCGGCCTCCACCCCCATCGCCAGCGCCTCGCCGGCGGCGGCCGCCGCCGCCGCCCAGTCGCGCTGACTCAGCAGCACGGCGGCCACATTGGACAGGGTGGGCGCGCGGATGGCCTGGGCGGCGTCGAGGTGCCGGCCCTCCAGCTGCATGAGCAGGTCGGCATCCAGGTAGGACAACGCCAGGTGGTACCTGCGCAGCGCCATCTCGCCGTCGCCGGCTTTGAAGAGAGCGTTGCCCTCGGCGCGGCGCCGCTCCGCCGCCTCCAGCCGGTCCTCAAACAGCATGGACCCCACCCTGGCATCCTGAACAAGGGAAGGGGAAACTGCCGGAATGGGCATGGACTGTGTTGCATGCCAAACTCACTCAAGTCATACAGATTTCCAAGAGCATATCAAACCAAGGCAGCCTCTGGTATCCCGCCTGCAAGTTTCCAAGGATTGGCCCACCCTTTGCAGCCGCATGCAATGAGGGACCAAGCAGAATCCGCCCCGTACCTCATCCACCTCCTCATAGTCCAGAAGCTCCAGCTCGTACACTAGACCGGCATGGGGCGGCACGGTCGGGAAGCTGAAGGATCCGGCGACGCCAAATCCATACCGTGGCGCCACCTCTATCCTTGCCAGCTCGCCCGGCACCATGGTCGCAACCGCCAGGTTCAGGCCCGTCTCCCTTGCAGTGTTGACTGGGCTAAGGGATGGGTGCCATGTGGTGAGCAAGGCAACCATGGTGACGCCTGCGCGGTGTATTTCATGGCTACCAATGCCCACTTCCGCTGCCCCATGCTCACCCCTGCCAGCGACGAGCTTGACCGGTTCGCCCTGCCCCTCCGACCGCGTGTCCATGAACACGGCATCGCCCTCCACTAATCTACCCACATAGTGAACTGCGGGAGTGTGGGGTGCGGGGAGGCCTTGAATTTGGATGTTGATCGGCGTGCTTGCAGCGACCCAGCGGAGTGATCCACCCACCTAGGCACCGGGCGTGCTTGGGGGGACAGGTCCCCCTCCCTTCTCGCAATATGAACTTTACAACGCCACCATCATCGGTGATGACGTGCTTCTCTAAGGGACCGGAGGGTGGGTCCGTGTTCATCGTGGCAGTGGAGGGGTGCTGGGGGGGAGAATAGCACCATGCCCCTCTTAAAACCGTCTTCTATACATCGAGAATTGGCATTCTTATGCAGCTGCGCTGTGTGAGGTGTCCTGCGAAAGGAGTCCGCTCCACGTGGTTGTGCATGTCCCAGCGGCGAGATCGATCAGGCGAAGCACATTGGCCGTGGCTGGTCCAAGAAGAAGCTGGAAACTGCTGCGTCTTGGGCCCGAGGTTCAACGTTTGGCATAAATTGGCTGTGCGGGGGACTCAAAAAGTGTAGATTACCGCAATTACCGCCACCCTCAGTGCTGTGGAATTGCCTAGGACACGGACCCCTCATGAAGATCTTGATCTTGGTTGCGGTCATGACCGCACTCCTAGCCCAGGCGTCTGCCGATTCCCGGCGCCTGCTGGCCAAGGAACCTGCAGCGGAGGACAAAAGCAATTCATGTTGCCAGGATCTGGCCGCCATTGGGTTTTCGAGCAACCTGCCGGTGGTGGTGCTGGACACGGGCGGCAAGAACATCACGAACAAGGGTGGGGACGTGAAGGTGCGGGCCTGCACGTGCAGCGATGGCGCCGGCTTCAAGGAATACAATGGCACCGGCGTGGCGTCCGTGCATGGATCCAGCAGTGCACTCTTCGACAAAAAGTGAGTACGGATCCGGATTGGCACATGAAAACCGGAATGTGCCGAAACCGTGTGGTGGGTGTCGGCAGCACCGATTACGCTTGGTAGCTGGCCTCACCTGCTCCGCCTGGTACACATCAAGAGCATGTATCTCTGCACCTTACTCAGTATACCATTCTTTTACAAGGCCCATTCACCTCCAATTAGCCTGCAAACCACCACTTCTCCTGCAGGTCCTTCACGCTGCGACTGACACACAAGAATGGCACCAAGAACAGTGCTTCCTTCCTCGGCATGCCCAAGGGCAACGAGTGGGTGCTGTACGGCGGGGACGAGGTGGACCTGACCGACGGCATGAGGGACTACGTGGCCTACAACCTGGCTCGTGCATCGGGCGAGTACGCCACCCGCACCGTCTGGATCGAGGTGTTTCTGGTGGTTGAGGGTAGACCCATCGCCCCTTCCGACTACCATGGCATCTACATCGGCGAGGAGCACATAGGACGGGTGAGTGGAGGGCACAAAGGAGACGTAGGCATTGTTATGTTGACTGGAGGAACACATGGACAGTGCTGCGGGCGGGGTGGGGGGAGACCAGTGTATGTATAGAGATGGTGAGTAGCCAACCCCAGACGCCAGTAATTTCCTGGCACGACACAATTTTGCTACCCTTCCCAGAGCTCATTACAAGTTTGAAGCTAGGCATGACTCTTACAACTCTTGTGTAGGTACACTTTAATATTGTCGTCCATACCTTTCATGCCGCTCCTCCCCCACCATGCCATTGCCAGGGAAAAGATCGTGTCAATGTGACCAAGTGGACCACCGCCGACCCGTCTGGCGGCTATATCTTCGCCTTCGACAACAACAACTATGGGCCGACGGACCTCCTGACGGCGACCCTGCCCGGCTACGACTTCCCATTTGTCATCAAGTGCGTGCTGACAAGGGGTACATGGGGTGGCAGCCTGACTGCGCAAAGGCTGCCGCCTGATTTGGCTCTATCCGCTGGGTTTTCAGGGCTTTTGGGAGGTGACCCCCAGCTTGACAGCGCTGTACACGTATCAAAGCGAAAGCATGGAGCAACCCCTTCTCTATTCCCCTCCACACACTCACACGCACCTCTAGGTATCCCAAGTCCAAGGTGCCCAGCGAGAACAAGCTGGCTTCCAGCTGGCTGTCAACGTACCTGCTGGACTTTAACACCGCCATCCTGGCCGACGACTACCTGACAGCCAGCCCGGGGTACACCCAGTACATTGAGGCGCCCACCTTCATCGACTACTTCCTGCTGACAGAGGTGACCAAGAACCCCGACGGCTACAGGTAGCGAGGGTGGGAGTGCTCTGGCTATGGGAGGACGAGGCTGGCCGGCATCTGGCGGGTCTGTGCTGGGTGGGCCCTCTGTTAACCATTTAGATCAGTGAGTCAACCATCGCCTTGTGCCCATACATGTGCATCAGCACCAGTCCCTGCCCCGCCCTTAGCAGGCTTCACCAGTCCAATGCACCCTCCTCGCAATTCCACCACAGGGACTCCATCTACATGCACAAGGATGCCGGCAAGGGCATCGCCATGGGTCCCGCCTGGGACTTCAACGAGGCCTTTGGGGAGTGCTGTGGGTATCCGCTGGAGGGCTACAAGCAGGGTGGAAAGAGCGGACCAGGCATCGCCGGGGGTGGGTCCATCTCTCCCAACGGCTGGCGCTTCCTGGTTTGCGAGGACCCGGAGCGGTGCATCGTGGAGCCGACCGACGGGGTCAGCACATGGTTCAGGCGCATGTGGAACGACACCCGCTTCAGCGTGGCCGCGGCCGAGCGGTGGGCCGAGCTGCGGGCGGATGCCTGGTCGGACGACGCCATCTCCAGCCTCATCAACAGCACGGCCGTCAAGGCAAGGGGAGGCTGGGCTCCTGTTATGGGTGGGGTGTGCAGCGACGCAGCCGCTCTCGTTGAAACCTGCCGGGTGTGTCATTCCCACCTGACACCGCGCATCGAACCTGGCCGCAAACACGTGAGGCTCATGCCAAACCCCGCCGCCCCCCAAAAACGCCCTGCAGATCCACCCGGCCGTCACACGTGACTACAAGGTTTACTCCAAGGTCCTGCTCAAGTCCTGGTATGCCTCCACCGAGGCCCAGTGGACCGCCGGTGAGTTTCTTGTGCAATTGCAGCCAAGGGCTTGGGTGTCACGGAATCTGGGTATGCTGCGGAGGCAGGTTTCTTGCATCAGTAGCCCCAGAACCTGCAGGCATCTGACCCTGGACTGGACCTCCTCCCTTGAATGTCTTGTAGAGGTCCAGGACCTGGAGACCTGGCTCATGCAGAGGCTGGGGTGGCTGGATGCAGAGTTCAGTCTGGTGGCCTCTGGGAAGTATGTGTACCCCACCAGCGACCTCATCCTAGTGCCTGCCGGCGAGAACTTCCCCACCATTGCTACCGCAAGTCTGGCTGGGTGAACATTCAGGTAATCCACATGACCCAACCTCTGTTATATATCTGAATGCCCAGCCACACCGCTGCCAAGTCTATGCATCTTTTGAGAAGTTGGCCACGAATACTTGTGCTCTATACTTGCTTGAGTTAAGGTGACATCCACTCCATAAAAGACCACAAGGGAGCCACGAGGGATGCGGGGATCGATTGGACATTTGCAATGCCTGTGCAGGGGTCCCGCTCTGCAAGCTCGACTCAGGGTCACCATCAGCTATTGCAGGCAGTGCCGAAGCTTCCCTCATTGGCATGATTTGCGTTTCTAATGGCGAATTAGCTTAAAGACAATATGTCAAGGCAAGGGGCGCCCCCGATCACCACCGTGTGTAGGTACGAGCGCGTCGAAGTGACCAGGCGTGCGCCCAGTACAACCTAAAGCATCGTCGCGATCAGCTTGACAGTATTGTATATGATTACCCACGCGGTATCCTCCAAGGGCACAAGAGCCTGTGCCGGTGCCCAGAATTGCGGACACGGGTTCTTCACGGGCGCGAGCCTGCCAGGGAGCCGTAGCTTGGTCCAAGACTGAACCACCCCAGCCCCGCCGAGGGTGGCAGCTGTGCACATGGGCATTTAAAGCTGTCCCTTCTCGATGTAATGTCTTGCACCAAGTTCTGAGAGATTCGAAAGCCTGCCGCGTCGAGTATAATAGTCGTCACGCCGTCGCTGCCCACCATGCGCTGGAGTGCGGTTGCACTCGCGCTTGCCGCGTGCGCAGCCCTCTGCCAGGGTGCCTCCACCCGGAGTCTCCAGCAGGCAGACGCCGCACCAGCCCCTGAGGCGGAATCTGGAGCCTGCTGCGCGAGGCTGGAAGCGTTGGGCTGGACCGGCACCCTGCCCGTGGTGATCCTGGAGAGCACGGAACCCATTCCCCTGGAGGAGACGGTGGTCCTCAACTACTGCACCTGCCCCAATGGGGCCGATTTTAAGAGTCACGAGGGAGAGGCCAAGGTCGGAGTGCGTGGCAACAGCAGCAAGAAGGCTGCCAAAAAGTAGGCAGTGGGGCATTTTGGGCTTTGGGGTTGGAGGGGGACATAGCTGGAGTGAGTCAGGACATTGTGCCTGCTGTAGCCCTGCCTCTCCATGTTCCATCGTGTGCTGCGTTGACCTCTGGACTCCGCAAATGGGCAGCACGCCAGGCCCTCTAATCCCCCTTCTCACTCTCCACCTCCCCCACACATTGGAATCAGGTCCTACAAGATGAATACCATCCACCCCAATGGCACCAACGACAACCTCAAATTCCTGGGGATGCCTAAGGAGAACGACTGGGTGCTGTATGGTGGGGACGAGGTGGATCTGACCCTGGGAATGAGAAACTACCTGGCCTACAACATGGCAAGGGCCACTGGAGAGTACGCTTCCAGGTGGGTAAAAGATGTGTGTGAGGGTGTTGTAACCCTGCAATGGAGTGGAGTCTGAGAGATTTCTCCCCCAGGTAGAGGTCCTTGGCCTGCTTCCCAGGCCTGTGAATTAGATGGGTGGGATCCCATTGGTGTTGGCTTGCTGCTGCTCTTCGATTAGCCACCAGACCTTTTCGCCATTCCCCCCAACCCAGGACTGTCTGGTTCGAGCTCTTCCTGGTGGAGGATGGTGCCCCCCTGACCCTGGAGAACTACAACGGCATCTACATTGGAGAGGAGAAGATCAAGCGGGTGAGCGGTGGGCCTTGGGATGGGTGATGCATGCCTCGATGTGCACACCTCAAGGCCCTGCTCCCCTGGCCCCTACCCCCACGTTTCTCCCAGGACCTGCCTCATTCTCCCTGGCATGCATGAGTTGATCTTCATGACACCGCTCCTGCTGCAGGACAATGACCGTGTGGACATTGGCAAGTGGACGGCAGAGAACCCCACGGGCGGCTACCTTTTTGCCTTTGAGAACGACAACATCAAGCCCGACGACACCCCTGTGGGACCTATTCCCGGCATGGAGGACCCCTTTGTGCTCAGGTAGAGTTGGTGGGATTATTTGCTGGCTGGCACAGACATGTGGGCAATGATGAAGGGGCCTGCAGCTTGGTGACTCTCCCGCCATGTTGCTTTCTGCACAAGGTATCAGAACCCAGCCCATTCACAGACCACTGCACCCATCCATCCCCCCTCCTGCCTCGCCCTCTGTGCCTCGCAGCTACCCCAAGAACGAGCCTACTGCTGTTGCCTGGCTGGCCAAGTACCTGACCGACCTTCAGACAGCCCTTTTTGCTGACACATGGCTGGACCCCCAGGACGGCTACACCAAGTATGTGGACGGCCCCTCCTGGGTCGACTACTTCCTCTTCACTGAGCTGAGCAAGAACCCCGATGGGTACAGGTGTGTTTCGGAGGATGCAATTCATTGTGCTCTTGATTTCGGGGTAGACTTGCCAAGGCATCGGCCATGCATCGGGATGCATGAAGATCTCCCTCCCCAAAACATCACAGTCTCCTGCACCGCCATGCACTGCCACTCGCCCAACCAAGTCTCCTCACCCCTTGCCGCCGAGCAGAGGCTCCACCTACATGCACAAGGACGTCGACCAGCCCCTCGCCATGGGTCCTGCCTGGGACTACAACGAGGCCTTTGGCGAATGCTGCGGCTTCCCCTTTGAGGGCTACGAGGAGAATGGGAAGAGCGAGCCTGGTGCGATGGGGTGGTCGTGGGGGTTACGGGCCTGGGGGCTGAAGGGAAGGGAGACTTAGCTGGCAGATGGTGGCCCTGTGTGCAAACCAGTCGACAGCCAGCCCCATCCTTGCTGGGCCTGTTGGTGTGTTTTCCAGACCCGAGAGTCCCGCATCCTCTCAGAGTTGCTGGCACCAACAATGGAAGGCACCTTCAGCAAGCATGTCCCTCCTCTACTTGCAGGTGTGGCGGGGGGTTCGGCCATCGCCCCCAACGGCTGGCGCTTCCTGATCTGCGCCGACAAGGAGCGCTGCGTCTTTGACCCGTACGACGGCATCAGCGGCTGGTTCCGCCGGGTGTGGAACGACACCCGTTTCCGCGAGGCCGCCGCGACCCGCTTCACCGCGCTGCGGGCGAGCAACTGGTCGGACGCCAAGGTGTCGACGCTCATCAACGACGCCGTGCAGGAGGTGTGTCACTGGACGGGGTGGCGGGAATGGGATGGGCTCAATGAGAGGGGTGCTGGACTGCGTGGTGGGAGGGTGCACCGACGGGGGAAACCAACTCCGGCTGTCTAGCAACGATGAATGTACTCTCCTTACAGGACCTCTCACTTGCCCCCTTGCCCACCCATACATCATGGGCAACCCCACACTCCACCCCACCCGCCACAGATCGAGCCCGCAATCCTACGTGACTTTGGCAAGTGGGGACAGTACACCCTCAAGGACTGGTACGCGACCCCGGAGCTCCAGTTCACAACCGAGGTCCAGGAACTGGAGGCCTGGACCCAGCAGCGCCTCGCGTGGATGGGGGCGGCTCTGGAGAGGGCTGCCTCACCCACGTACGCCTACCCAGAGGACAACCAGGTCCCCATCCCTGGGGCAGCTGCCCCCGTCGCAGCGTCGACCGCGGGGTAAATGATGGCAGGTCCACGCCTGTCCGTTGAACCCCAGCGCTGAGCTCAGTGCCTCTCAGACCGTCTTCTGACTTTGTTTCATGCTGCCAAGGAGTGTGCTTGCGTGGTAATCGGTGCAGATCATGTACATTCCTCTCACCCGAGCTGCTTAGGGCTCCTGCAACGGAGAGGGCCCTTATCCCGGTACACGCGCGCGCACGATCGGTGCAGCAACATGCCCCTCCATGCAACTCTGTGCGTGGTGACGCGCCCCCCGCTGGTGCGACCGAGTACAATATACACTGTGGAGCTTGATAACGTACACTGGAAGCTCCCGCATACGCTGTGTTCGCGGCTGGGCTAGCTTGTACGCCTCGGGACTCCCAAGAAGGAGAGCCAGGGTATTCAGCGACCCCACCCCATGCGCGAGCGCATGCAATCGCGCCGTTGCTGAGCCTCATGCTGCATGCATGACGACGCTCTGCATGCGTCCAGGGAAGGGGCCGCACCGGTGGACGCATGGCGGTTCTTCGGTGGTTGGGCCCCCAGCCTGCCGGCCGTCGACAGGAGGGCTGCCCACGCTCCGGTCCCTGAGGACACGCCTTACCTCCTCCCACGGTGCGCTGGGCCGGATTGTGTTGAAATGGGCTGGTCGGCACCATGCCCGAGCTTACGACCCTCAATGGTCACTCCCGCAGGCCTGGCCTCCGTCTCGGGGCCCCAGGTCCTCGCTCAGCCGGATGTGGCTGGGCCCCCACACCCCGCCCCACAGCCTGCAGCCGCGCACGCAAGCATCGCATCGGATGTCGCCTGCGATCAGCCTCAGCAGCGAGGCCATGCAATGGCCCAGCATCTTCCAACACCTCAGGTCCCTGAGCCTGCGCTGCCCCGGCCCCCCCGGAAGGCGTGGAACAAGGGGCGCCCCATGGATCCCGAGACCCGGCAGCTGCTGAGCCAGGGCGCCGCGCAGCGCTGGAAGGACCCCGAGTACCGCGCCGCCGTCTCCTCCAAGCTCAAGGTCTGAGTGTGCCCTGGTGGGGAGGGGAGGGGGGGGGAGGCGCCCGCCGATGCAGCAGCCCAGCCGCACTCTCTGCGTGTGTCAAGGCGGCGGGCGGGAGTGTCGGGGGCTGCGCCCCTCAGCACACCCCCACCCATCTCTCGCACTCTCCCACACAGGGGAAGCCGGCCTGGAATAAGGGCCGGGAGATGAGCGCCGCCTGCCGGGCCAAGATGTCGGTCGCGCGGACGGGGCGGGTGGTCGGCGCGCGCACGCGCGCGCGCATGGCCGCCTCCCAGACCGCGCGGGCGCCGTCCACCTACGCGGCGTGTACGGGGGAGCACCTGGCGGGCGTGCCCAAGAGTGCCGAGCACCGGACGGCCATCGCCGCGGGGCAGGCGAGGCGGCACGCCACGGCGCGCGCGCTGCGGGCCTATCGCGCCGAGCTGGCGCTGGCCGGGTCGGGGTCGGGCCGCCTGCCCGCGCCGCCCGCGCCGCTCGCGGGACCTGGCGCCGGGGGGGCGGTGCGCGCCGCGCCGCCGGCCACCAAGCAGGGCGTGCTGCAGTCTTTCAAGGCGGAGCTGCACCACTTCCGCCGCCTGCAGGAGGCGCTGCGGCCCTGGGTGAGCGACTTCGAGGCCCGGGCCGGGCGCAAGCCAACCATGCAGGACGTGCAGGCGGCGGGCGTGCCCTGGCTGCTGGAGCGGTACAGGCACTACATCCTGCTCCGCCAGCGCCTGTTCCACGGCGCGGGCACCGTGCGCGGCAGCCTGGACGGCGGCATGGTGGCTGGCAGGCCAGGTGTGCGTGGCTGGGGAGTGTGCACAGGGCGCTGGGGTGGTGGTGTTCGTGGGGCTGCGATGTCTCGAACTGGGCACTCCAGGCTCCCATGCTCACTGACAGGATGAGGCATCACCCGTCCCACACGCCGTCGGATCCCCACCTTCCCCGCCGGTGCAGGCGGGGCGCCTGTTCCGCAGCAAAACCCCAAGACCAAGGCCACAGCCACCGACCGGCTGGCAGCGGCGCTGGAGTACCGATCCCGGCAGGCTGCTGCCGCGGGCGGTCTGCCAGGCGCCGTCGGGGCGGCGGGCCCGGCTGTTGGCGGCAGGGACGAGGCTGCCGCGGCGGCAGAGGGTCCAGGCCCGGCCCCACCCGCGGGTCTGGAGCGGGGTCAGGGCCTGGGTCCGGGTGCCTCAACAAGGGTCCGGTCGGCCATGCTGGCTGCCATGGAGTACAAGGCGAAGAGGGAGCAGGGCAAAGCATAGGCAGCTTCTTGCCCGGGAGCATGCACTGCAGGTCCGGCGCGACGCACTCAACCATGGGCTGAGGAGTGAAGACGGCATGTTTGCTGTGAGAGTCAGTCGCCCTGGTTGCTTTCCACGAATTCTTTATCAATGGTTTTGGCTCACCATTCCATTTTTTGAATCACGATCTCTTCTTGTGTTGGCATCCTGGCTGTCACAAGCAAGCTCCTCAGCCAGCAATTAAGTGCAGAGACACCGGACAAACTGTGCAGGGTATCACTCCGCTGAAGACTACCTGAGCAAACCCTTCTCTCCATTTCAAATTCATACAGCCATGGTGCGGCGGCTCTCGAGGAGGGCGGCCGACAAATTGCACTGCTTCGACAAATTGCGAGGACGCACGAATCATGTGTGCAATGCACATAGTGCTCGTGCGCCCTAGCTGACTTCTATAAGGCTGGATTTCTTCTCGACATCCGTTGCAGTTTTGACAATGGTGTGCTAGAAGCCAATCAAAAACTCAAAGGTTCATTCTTGGCTCTATGGTCACGGAGACACTCCGGAGGGCTGAAGAGAAGGGATATGGAAACCTCGATGATTTTCAAGCAACCGCGTGGTCTCTCTCGATCTGTAACACATCGGCGTGAGCATCCGCTCGTTTCAGGAAAATTGCGGCGCGAGTCAGCCGTCGCTGGAGGGGCACGGCCTGTGGATGTGCCACGGCCATCCTGGGTCTACAGGAGATTTGAAAAGTCGCCAACGGAAACGCACCCTAAACAACTGAAATCCATCTTCTTCCTAGGTAAATCACACCCCATTCTGATTGACAAGCACTCCAGCAGCAGCTACTGGAAGTACTCGGTACTCCTCCAGCACCCCCGGTCCCAGTGCTCGGCCATTCCCCAGCCCATTCTTGCCCGCCCTCCTTCGCCAGATCCCGAGCTCCAGAGGCATGCCACCCCACATGAATTGCACCATGGACGTACCACAGACCACAGAGGCTGCCATTGGGCGGCCCAGCGTCCACTCGGCAACCAAGGGTCCTCAGGCAGAGCGGACCGGGCTCCATGACCTGAGCCCTGTCAGGCGCGACTCCCCCGGCACTCCCTGCTGCGCCGACATCGTCAATCATTCGGTAAGCTACTGAGACGACCACTCTTGCCATCAATCTGTTTCCGCATGCGTTGGTGGATTTTCGAAATGCTTGTCCGTTGGCCGACCAAGACACCACCCTCCCCCGCCCCTCCTCCCGAGCAGGGCGACGTTGCTGATCGCGCACGCCCCGGCGACAGCCACGACACGGAAGATGTCAAGGATCTCCTCCCGATAACCCAGCTCTTGTTGAAGCTGCGCTCATCGCACGAGCGCAAGGAGGTGGTGAGCGGGTGCCTGCCCTGCAGGATGCGGGGGGTGGGGGTTGACAGCTGTGAATTCAAACAGCCTCCTGGGCTGAAGTGACCGCTCACCAACTACAATTACCTATGCATCGCATGACTCGCACCCCCAACGACGTGTAACAATCCATCCACCCGGCCCCTGCCGTCCCGTCCCTCTCGACCAACATAGGAAGCCGAAGAGAAGCTGCTGGACCAGGCTGTCGCCGAGGCCGACGCCTTGGGCCGCCTCCTGGCTCGCAGCATGGCGTCCTGCGCCCTGCAGAAGGCCCTCGCCGCGGACGCGCAGGCAGCCGCGGGTGCGCAGACAGACTCGCTGCAGGCTCAGCTGCAGGCCGTGAATGTCAGGTCGTGCGCCGCCGCCAAGAACGTGGCCCGGCTGACCATGGAGCTGTCTGCCGCCAAGCACCGCCTGGGCGTGCAGAGGGTGAAGACGGAGGCGGTGGACTCCCAGCGCTCGGCAGCGGACGAGCGCCGCGAACGTGCAGAGTCTGTGCTGCGCCTGACCGTGGCCAAGGCTGACCGCCTCGAGGCGGAGCGAGATGCTGTGCAGGCGGGCCGCAACGCGGCCCTAGCAGGGCTGGAGGAGGCGCAGAAGGAGCGCGACGCGGCGATCGCGCTGGCCGCGCGCATGCGCGAGGTGGCGGGCTCCCGTGCAGCTGAGCGCCGCCAGGCCCGCGCCGAGGCCGGCGAGGCGCAGGCGGCGGCCGATGAGGCGCGCGCGGCCCTGGCCTGGGCGGAGACGGCGGCCACGGCGGCCGCGAGCGAGGCCGGTGAGGCGCGAGCTGAGGCGGCCGTGGCGCGGGAGGCGGCAGCCGTGGTCGTGGCCTGTGCGACTGCGGAGGCCGGCAAGGCCATCACGGAGGCCAACAGGGAGCGGGAGGAGGCTGCCAGGGCCAGGGTCCAGGCAGACAAGGACAGGGTGGACGCATGCTGGGCCAGGTCCGAGGCCGACAAGGCGAGGGAGGCTGCCGAGGAGGCTAGCGTGGCGGTAGCCCGAGCGACAGCGGAGGCCGTCAAGGCGTTTGCGGAGGCCGACACGGAGAGGGCAAAAGCTGCCGAGGCCAGGGTCCAGGCAGACAAGGACAGGGTGGACGCATGCAGGGCCAGGTCCGAGGCCGACAAGGCGAGGGAGGCGGCGGAGGCCAGCAAGGCGGAGGCAGCCGCTGCGAGGAGGGAGTTTGAGGATCGCATCCAGTCCCCTTTCCTGATCTCGGCCAAGAGGACGGCCAGTATTGCCATCAAGGTGAGCAGCGGGTGTTTGCTGGGAGGGTTTATGGATTGGGGTTTCGCTGCATCGGGGACCCCTGAAGCGCTGTTGCAGGCAACGACGTGCATGCCCTGTTGGCATGCCCCTGAGCCACCTGACAATGGCACCACCACATCCCCTGTGCAGGCTTTTGCCTTTGACAAGGCCGACTGCCCCCAAGACACCCCAGCCGATCGCAAGGATGGCGGGCGGCCCAAGCGCAGCAGCTGGCGCACGCTCCTCTGTGGGCGGAAGTCGGCCACGCTCGACTGATCGATCGCAGCAAGCTTGACCATTTCACCCAAAGCTAGCCAGTGTGGCAGCTTACCCTTGAATTTTTGTTGATTCCGGCAACATTCCTGCCGACCTGAGAAAATCACATCAGGGCAAGGGCAGTGTGCCCTTGGCCCCGAGCATGCCCAACCTTACAAGCCTACATATAGCTTTACCGCACTAATATACCCCAAAAGTAGCCAGACCTTGACCCTGGCCTCTGATACAGCTGCACCTCAGGCCCCTTGTCACACCTTTGTGCACGCACATGATATGACAGTCTCTGGATTTTCCTTTCCCGTTCCCACCCTCAAGACGCTCCTCCTCATGTACCATGATGATGATATGAAGATTTAATCTCAGCTTAGGCCAGTTAGAGTCCATAAGAGACACAGCAGAGATCAGGCTTCTGTGCAAGACCACTGAGGAAAATCCCAGGGTGAGGTCAGCACAGAGGTTACCCTATAACTCAACGATCACATCGGCCCAGGCGAAAGAGTGGCGCACCTAACCCACCGCACATCCATCTTTGATCATCTCTTCCCTTACTTATTTACTATAGAGGACGGTGGTCGAGGCCGACTGCCTACCTGCCGGTTACAACGCCATGCGCAGTCGTGAAGCACGGTCGCCATAGCAAGTGCGGGCGTCATGATGACTCGCCTGGGCGTGGCTGGCACTCACCGGTCGACAATCTTCAATCACATGATTCTCTGCAACCATGCGTCCCGCTCCATGGCCGTGCGGACCCAGGCCTCCCATGCAGCTCGATGGCTGGAGAATGCTCGGCTGACAGATGTGCTGGGCATGCTGGGCCCCTCCATCCTGCAGCCAGGCGACACGGCAATTGACGCCACATGCGGCAACGGCCATGACACCCTCACCCTGTCACGGTGTGTGGGAGGCGGGGGGCGGGTAGTGGGCTTTGACATCTCGGCAGCCGCGCTACAGGCCACCCGGCGGCGGCTGGAGGAGGAGCTGGCACCGGAGGCAATGCCGGAATTGAAGCTCGTCCACGCAGGGCATGAGACCATGCCCGAGCACCTGGGACACGACTCTGCAAAGCTGATCTGCTTCAATCTGGGGTAAGCTGTCATGGGGGCGTTGGGGACATGCAGGACGAAGGGGAGCAGCCGGGTGAACGAAGGCAAGATTCAATGTTGGACATGGGGTACGCTCTCTGAGCATGAGTCCTGACCAGCATCAGGCATGTTGACATGTTGTCCATGTGGTGTGTAACGCTCTATAAAGGCACGATTTCTGCCGTCCTGATTGAGAACAGACGCCCGTGTTCAGGAACCTTCACGCTTTTGCTGCATGAGGGCTGTTCTCTCACACACACTTGCCTCCTTGTCTCCTTCACCACACAGCTATCTACCGGGCAGTGATAAGACAGAGGCAACACGAGCTGGCAGTAGCCTGGCGGCTCTCAGCCACGCCTTTGACATCCTGCAGCCGGGAGGCTTGCTGGCGGTCATGTGCTACACAGGTCACCCAGGGGGTGTGGAGGAGACTGATGCCATCATTTCTTGCCTTTCAGAGCTCGAGCCTGCCAGCTGGGTAGTGACTCAGCTGAAGCTCCTAAATCGACCATCAGCTCCTCTTCTGTGCACCGCATGGAAGAGGGTCCGAAAGTGAACTTGTCCGTGTTTGTGGTTTTGCTTGAGGTTTCCTGCTCATATGCATCCATTGGCCGCTGTTCACACTGTAACTGGACTGCCTGGAGATACATGAGAATGAACATTCAGGACTAATGCATTGATGTCCCTGAGTATCATTTGAGAATGTGGCACTCAAAATGTTTGGAATCCAGGGGCCCTCCAGTTTTGGCAAACCCTAGCGGGGCCATATCATCGTCGTGGATCCCGACACGGATTGTTTGCACTGAATCTTAGCGATGCACAGGCAAACCGTGTGATAAGTCCGATATATTATTTGTTCCCCTGCAGACCTTTGTACTTTCAGTTCTCTGTCTGGCATAGGACTCCTTGGTCACACGCCGTGGGTGCGAGGCGCTATGCGAGGCATGACCATGAGCAACCCCGCCGCACCCTGCACCCCTAGCCGCTGGAAACCATCCAGGGGACCAAGAGCAGCTGATGGAGGGGCATGTTTGCATCGCAGTCGATCGCCAGTCGCCCCTTGCGTCATGTGCAGAGCCCAACCAGGTGCACCGCTCCCTCCAGGGAGAGAAAAGGATGTTTGGGATGCACAGAAGGGCCCCTGCACTGCATTATTGGTCGGCAAGGGTAGGCCTTGTACCTTCCGTTCACACTGCACTTCAGGGCTTGCCTCAGCAACCCTCTTCATCGCTTCCCTCGCTTGCAGAATCTACTCGATCTGCACAAGAAGGGGCCGTGCCAAGCCCACCCAATCAGAACTCAAGCCAGGCCAGCACGGCTGCCAGTGCCAGTGGGGCCTTGTCGGAGGAGTACACCGAGACCATGCAGGCCCGCATGGGCAGCGCCTCTCTTGTGTATTGCCACGAGGATGGCATGAACTACACCCGCATCCTCGACAACCTGATCGTGGGATCCTGCCCGCAGACAGCCGAGGACATCGAGAGGTGGGCTGCCGCGAGGGGGCGACAGGGGCTGGTTTCAATCGAGTTTGAAATCAGACGGCGCTGCCTTGGGCCAGTATATGAAGAGAAGCCTGACGCTCCAGGCACTGCATTTCATATTGGGGCCCGCATCGATGTTAGCCCTCTCCCCATATCCTTTGCTCGGACCATCATGAACCTCAGTCCATGGATTCCATCATGACCCCCCCCAACTCCCCTCCTCAATCGCAGACTGGTGTCGCAGGAGGAGGTGGGCACCATCCTGTCCCTGCAGGAGGACTCGGACATGGCCTACTTCGGGTTGGACCTGGCGCCCATCCTGGCCGCATGCTCCGGCCGGATCGACCACGTGCGTCGCCCGCTGCGCGACTTTGACGCACACAGCCTGCGCATGGGCCTGCCGGCCGCGGTGGCCGCGCTGCAGGGGTCCATGCAGCGCCAGGGTGGCACCGCCTACATCCACTGCACGGCAGGCGCGATGATGTGTGGGCACATCTTGGGGGAGGGGGGTCCGCTTGTCAGGTTGTGGGGATCGGGGAGCGAGGCCCAGTCGGCCCCCAGGTCTGCCCTAGGGTGGCAAGCTGTGCGTGGACCCACTGCTGCCCCGCCCCCGCATGGCGCATGACCTAGGCTGCCAGGCGCTCGGAGCAGATCTCCCTGGACTTTCTCAGGCAAACCAACCGCCCTCCCCCCAATTCCTCAGTCCAGGCCTGGGCCGTGCTCCCGCGGTGGCCCTGGCTTACATGTGGTGGGTGTGCGGAGTGACACTCCCCCATGCACACGCACACCTCACAGCCCTGCGCCCCTGCAGCCCCAAGCTGGGCGCCGTGCGAGCGGCCGCGCTGGACGTGCTACAGGGCAGGAAGGCGCGGCGCACGGTCCTGTGCCTGGCCGCCCCCGCCACTTGCCGCCGTGTGCAGGCCGCGGGGCTGGACGTGGGCTGGGGCAACCGCGTGGGGCTGACTCGGCGGGGGCGGGGCTGGGAGCTGCGGCGCGAGCTGCCCCCGGGTGCCTACCCCTACAAGTTCGTCGTGGAGGGGCGGTGGACGCTGTCGCCCGCCCACCCCACGATGCTCGACGGCGCCAGCACCAACAACGTCCTGCACATCGAGGGCTGGGAGGCCACGCCGGAGGTAGGCTTTTGCGTATCTTGGTGCGCTTTAGGGGGAGGGGGAAGGTGGGGCGGCATGGGGGAACATGAAGACCCCCCCGACCTGCCGGTTTGGACCATGTGGGAGGATCATGTATCGAATCCATACAGGACAGCAGCGAGCTCACCCCCCTCCCTCCTTCCCGCTGCCCGCACGCAGGAGGAGGCAGCCAGTGCCAGGATCCTGGACGCACAGGGAGACCTGACGGCGGAGGAGGCTGAGAGGATAAGGGCCGCGCTGCGAGCCGAGGAGGCGGCGCGCTGATGTGGGCATAGTGGTGTGTCTGCCGACGTGCCGTGAGATCCGGCTAGACCGTCTTAAAGAGCTGTAGCCTCGATCACTTCTGTGTCTAGGAAATCTCCCGACAGTCCTGTGTTCTGTCCCTCCAGGCCGCTCAGTAGTTGATAGGAGCCTACAGCATGCCAAGCATGCCCGCAAGCAAGAAACCCATCATCGGGGCTTGGAACCGGCTTCTCCCCGCTTCTCGTCCAGGGCAGCCACGTCGGCGGCGGTGAGCGCCGCCCTGCGCGGCGCCGCGCTAAGCACCGTGTCCCTCCGCGCGCTGTCAAAGTAGGTGTAGTTCATGACGGAGGTGCCTGATCCTGGGGCACCGGCAGGCTGGGCGCTGCCGTCCGGGCCCTTGGCTGTCGCCGCGGCGGCCGGCCTGCCAGGGGTGGGTGTAGTCAGAGGTGTTGGGCAAGGAAATCTCTAAGCTAGCGACTCAGGGAACCACCCAATCCCCTTGCACCCTATCTTGCACCCCCGCCCCACCTCTGTTCCCGCTTCTCTGCCCTGCGCTCCCGCTCCTCCCTCTTCCTGGCCTTGTTCTTCTTGTTGTTGCCGCTGCTCTGGGCACTTGCCTGTGAAAGAAGGGTTGCTTGATGTGAGGGCATAATGTAGGCAGGATTCTAGTTTCTCAAGCACCTGATGTGCGTCACC
This sequence comes from Auxenochlorella protothecoides, assembly GCF_000733215.1. Lineage (NCBI taxonomy): Eukaryota > Viridiplantae > Chlorophyta > Trebouxiophyceae > Chlorellales > Chlorellaceae > Auxenochlorella > Auxenochlorella protothecoides. The sequence goes on from NW_011934249.1 coordinate 405,186, forward strand.
TTGGCGGACTTGGGGAACTTGAAGGGACTGGCACCAGGTGCCTTGTCATCACCAGGGCCATCCCTGGTCCTGTAGCTCCGCCACGCCCATGCCCCCAGAGCGACGGCTACGGCTCCCAAGAGGATGGCTATCCGATTATCACTGGTTTGCTTGCCCTTGGACCTGCAGCATGGCGAGACGGCGTGAGTCGCGAGCATGGCGAGAGCATGTGAGCTGGCAACCCCACCGTGGGAGCTCTCTTTCCCACCGTTTCGACACGCTCGTGCTCATTCCAGCAGGAACGCTCCGTCTGTCATGCCAGTTGAAAGATTAATCTGAAGCCTCCGAGGGCTGCATGTGCGAGGTGCATGCCTGGCATGGACACAAAATATTCTGCAGGCGCGATGAATTTCGAGTCGAGGCACGTGGGGTGAGGGGGTTGCCTTGTTATCCAGGCACCTCCTTTACCAAACCCAAATCCTCAATGCTGAACTGATGGTTGCTATTGTATCTATCCTGTTTATACAGGGACCGAGCACACAAGCACACTAGACTGGATTCATCCAAGTGGTTTTACAAGGCTGCTGCTGCTGCTCCTGCTGTTGTTGCTGTTGCAAGATCTTCTGTCCTCCTTGAAGCTGCCTCAGCAGGCATGTGCGAATAGAAACCCGTGGAGAACTTGATGTTCCCCTCCATCACGGCCTCGGTGGGGGTAAGAGCCAGGCATGCAATCTCTCTGCACGAAGGGGGGACATGGGATGATGTGGAGCTTCCAACAAACGAAGTCCTGTCTGGTCAAGGCGAGTTGGTGTTCCAAAACATACAAGCCCTTTCCATCCTCGTTTGGACTTGCACGTACCGTCGAACGTATCTTGCCATCAGATTGGCAGCCTCCTGCTTCTCTGGGTCCATCATGTACACGTTCCTCGCCAAGGCGGCTGCGAGGTCGGTCTGTCCCTCCATTGCACGGTCATAGGATCGGCTTGATCCGTAAAACTGCTCCTCATACTCCTTCAGAAACTTACTAAAGCGCACCTGAATTCAAATGGTAAAGGGGGAAGAACCTTGAGGCCCAGAAAGTCTTCAAGTTGTCTGAATAGACTCAGAAACACCGCATGGTAATGAAAACTCCTTCAGGGGCCGGGCCACAATTCTCCACCGATTCCTCGATCAGAAACACACCTTGGCCCCGGTGGCCCTCGCTCTCTTCTCCACGTCATCCTGAAAGCCGTCGTACATGGCCTGCCCCAGGTGCTTGCCGTCCTTTCCTTCTGACCGCAGCCGCTGCAGCACCAGCCAGACATGCAAGACTAAGACTGCGTGTTGGTGCTGGAAGCTGCCTGGCACCTGCAAGGCCCGTGAGAAGCTTGGCGCGTCCGCCTGCTCCTGTATCGCCTCCAGGAGAGCCTGGCCGGCGCGCATGTGGCGGCTTTCGCGGCTGTAGTAGCCGAAGAGCCGCAGCGCGGCGCGCCGCAGTGGGGAGGATGTCACCAGTGGGTCCAGCAGGGCCTGCCTCTGAAATTGGAGAGAGTCCACAGGCGTCTGGTAAAGGAGCTCCTACATGACATGGGATTTGTTGACATGATGAGTCACTGGATCTAGGTGGCTGCTGCGCACAGGGTGACCCAGGCGCGGCTGCAACCACAAGCATCCAGTCCCATGACTCACTGTGGAGGTTTGGGCGCAGAACACCCTGCAGGTCTGCACCCCTGCACATGCAGCAAACTGGTTTACGGCCAAATCAGCCGCTGCAACGCCCTTCCCTCCACATCGCCCGATCTGGCGAAGCATTGCGCCCGGGGGACGACCTCAGCGGGCGGCCTCAAGAGCCTCCCTGAGGTTCAGGAGTAATCGAAGCAAGTCCCGAATTTTAGGATAAATACAGAATGCGTTTTCTATTGGACTGAAGCCTGTATTGCAGTCGACAACCATGAGACGGTCCTCGCCCTTGTAATACCTGGACGAGAGACCGCCTTCAACCTGTGGCGCGCGACCGCTTGTCGCGCCCTAGACATGCAGGTTGGAACGAAATGTGACAACCCTCGAACTCTACCAAGACGTTTAGGCTTCAGTATTGCATTATGGTTGTTATGTGAGACTCTTAATCTGTACGTGGGACATCGACTTCGAACTTCGAACCTCGCGCCCCGACGGCGTACCGCAAGGCCGTGCCTCCCTCTTGGAGTCAGTACGCTTCCTACTCTCTGACACTACTGTGTAGACGCAAGGATGAAGCTGCCCCCCGGCCATGTAGCCGGAGTGGGCGTGGTCAAACCCACTGGCTACGGAGGGTATGGCGAACGCATGCTGAAGACCATGGGCTGGGACAAAGGCCAGGGCTTGGGACGCACAGGGGAGGGCATCAAGGAGGCCATCCAAGTGAAAAAGAAGGAGGACAGCGTGGGAGTGAGTGAAGAAGGGGGGTTGGAGATGCTGGGCATGGGAGCTGGGCATGGGAGCTGCCGTGCCTCAATTTGGGCAGGTGTGTAGCGATAATACTGACTGACCCTGTGTCCCTGTTTCTTCCAGGTGGGCGGCCGAGCCAGCTGGAAGTGGGACGACAACTGGTGGGAGAGGGCGTACAGCGAGTCCTCTGCCGCCATTGATGCCGTGGTGAGGGTTGCAGGTTTGTGAGCAGGGCATGTGGCTCTGGTGGGAAAGTTGTACAACGTCTTGTGAGAGTATTCTTCAAAATATATACCCAGCTCCTGCCGGAAGGATATCGCATTGCTACCATGCCTGCTTGTGAGTTCCTTAACCATGCCCCTGCCTCGCAGAAGAAGGATGAAGACAGCAGCAGCAGCAGCAGCAGCAGCGAAAGCGAGGATGACGCCACCACTTGCGTGTCTCGCCGCAATCGCGATGGGACTGCCAGCTCGGCGTCCGCTCACGAACTGGCGCTGCTGGATGCACTGACCCAGGGTGGTTCCCGGCTGGCCGCCGGCCGCTTTGGCGGCAGGGAGGGCAAGATGTCGAGGATCAGAGCGCAGGAGGCGCGAGAGGCGGCGGCGGCGGCGGCAGCCCTCGGCACCGCCGTGCCAGATGGCAGGACCTCCAAGAGCAAGAAAGCACGGAGCGATGCGGATGCCAGGCCGGCATCGCAGGAACCTGCCGCGCCTCGCATTGTCGTGGAGGTGCATTCGGCCGAGGCCAGCGCTGCGGCGGCGGCTGCCGCAGCGCTCTGGAGGCCCACGGAGTTGGAGGGCTGGTGGGGTCGGGGCATGTTCTCCCCAGCGGGCGTGCTGGAGGGGATGAGGAAAGCGCAGGAGGACGCCAAGCGCGGCTTCACCGAGGACGACCAGGTGGAGGGGGGGCCTTTTCGGGGTATGGGCTGGCACACCTGCCTGCTCTGTACACCATTCCCTCTTTCATGCCAGCGGCAGCGTGCGGCGCGGGCCGGCCTCTGACGTGCGCCCCTCTCAGGTGTGCCGATGGCTTGGCCTGAGTCCTGACCCCCTGGCGCCAGCTCCTCACGACCGGCCCCCCCCCGCCCCCAAGCACAGGAGGGCGTCTACATGGCAGCGCACGCCAGCAAGACCCAGGGCCGCGTGGGTCTGGGCCAGGCCCAGCGGGCCGTCAAGGTCGGCGGTGTGGCATGGACCGGGACCAAGGTCCAGTTTGACGAGGCGGGCGAGGATGGCGCCCAGAACAGCGGGGCTGGGTGTCACGCGGATGCGGCGTGTCAAACACAGGCGGCGGGTCCAAGCACGGAGGCGAGGCCCTGGGAGGCGCTGGTGAGGTGGAAGGCGGTGACGCAGGAGTTCCTGCGCGGTGCCAAACCCAGCGGCGCCTCGCTGAAGAGAGTCGGGCGCCACGTGGTCTCCCACGTGGCCGTGCGCTTGCAGGCCAAGGGACACGCGCACGATGCCATGCCCGGCGAGGAAGAAATCGCGGCGGTGCTGCTCCGGAAGCTGCAGGGCAGCCGCCAGTTCGTCCTGGAGGGCAAGCGAGTTCGGCTCGCGGCGTAGGGGATTTGCGAGGATGGAGTTTTGCCGCCTTTTGGGCCGGCATCGCGCAGAGGGCACTGGCATCCGCAAGCTTGCGCTTGCCTTCCACACATTTTCCACTCCCTCTCATTCTTTGTGTAAACCCTGGCATCAGGTTTGGAATGCTGCGTTTCGGTGCAGGCAGCAGACGCTGTCAACCGGGTACATGTCGTTGAGTCCTGGGGTACACGGCCTCCCCTTCAGTCCCGGCAACTCTCAGGAGGAGGTGTCTGAACCAACCGCGCAGGGGCGTGCACACGGCTTTGGCCGATCTGCGGCACGCCTGCGGCCAGCCTCAGGGAGGAGAGTCCCCCTCCAGAAGCCGCAGGAGCGGGTTCAAGCCTTCGGCCCCCTGCAGCGCCCGCTCCATGATCCCCCGATGCCGCCTGAGCAGGCCCAGGCACCCCTCAGCGCTGGCCGCCGCGGCGCCGCCTGCCCGCAGCGCGGCTCGCAGTGCCGGCGCCAGGCGGGCCTCGCAGGCGACGGTCTCCAGGGTGGCGGCCAGGGGACCGGCTCGCGGCGCGGCCCACGCCATCTGCGAGGCGCTGGCATCCTCGTGAGTGCAGGCGCCGGCTCCCTCCGCGATGCGGCCCAGGAGGAGGTGCAGCGTTGCGGCGAGGGGCTCCACAGTCTCTGGCTCGCGGGCAGGGCCGTCGGCCGCCAGGCGCTCGACCACGGCCGCAGAGAGGAAGGCGGGAATGGGACCAGGAGCGCCAGGCCCCCGCTCCTCCGCATCATCCTCACGGGGACTGAGCAGGGCGGCCAGCTGCGTGGGCAGGGCCGCCAGTGCGGGCCCGGTCCCAGACTCCACGAGCGTGAGTGCCTGCGCCCAGTCGCGCACGGGGGGCCGCGTCGCCGCCGCCGCCTCCGCACGCTGCCGCAGCACTGCAGGCAGGGTGCGCTGCTGCCTCGCCGGCTTGGGCTCCGGGGCGGGGGTGCTGCTGGTGATCGTTTGGGCGCATGAAGGCCCAGTCACGGAGCCGGTGCCCCTGTCGATGTTGAACTCAGCGAGTAAATGGTTCACAGGGTCCAGGGCCAGGGGCGTCAGGGTTGCGGTGCGGCCCTTGAACTCCACCAGGGCGCCGAGCCTGCCCAGCACCCAGGCGCGGGAGATGTGGAGGTCGGGGTGGGCCGCAATGAAGGCGTCCACGTACTGTGATGGGGAGTGCAGGGAGGGGAAACTGTTTTCCAACTGCATCGACGACCGCTCTTACCGTGAAAGATCCCGCCGCGTCCACACAGCACCTCTAAAAATCCAAGAGGACACCCTCCCTTGGACCCCCACATCCTTGATTGTCCACACAGCGCCGCACCTCCTTCTTGGTCTGGCCCGGCTGAAGCAGGACCAGACGAAGTAGCTCTGGCATGAGCTCCTCAGGCCTGTCCCACTGCTTTGCCCCCGACCGCGGCTTTGAGCCCTTGGCCGCGGGCTCTGCAATCCGGCCAGCGCCCGCATCTGCGTCGGCGGGGCCTGAGCTGCCGGCCCCGCTGGCCCCCTGGTTAGGGTCCGCGGCCTCCCAGGTCGGGCCGGCCCCGCCGGCACCCACTCCGGTCTCTGGCGCCCTCACCCTGACCCCCGCAGCACAGGGGCCGTGCACAAAGGCAAAGGCGTCCAGCAGCGACACGTCGGCGCTCAGGTGGCCGCCGCTGGTCGCGGCGGTCTCGGCCGCAGACTCCGCGGCACCCGCCTGGTCGAGCTGCTCGCAGCGTGGCAGCCTGCTGATGATCAGGGGCTGCCCCGCCCGCTTGGCTCTCTCCAGCAGGGCACCCAGCTGCAACGCCTTGCGCAGCCGTGCCATGTCTGGGCGTGTGGGAGGGTCGGGGAGGGGGCTGGGTGACCGGTTGGCGCGCCCTCGAGCACCTCCGTCCAGGCCTGGAACGCCTGTGCGGCACACCTCCTCCTGGTGCAGCCTGCCGCACCGGCATGAGGCCTCCTGATGTAACACCGTGAGGACTCCGCCACTCCTCTCACCTGCATCGCTGAGGCCTGGCCGAGCTCCCTCCCGTGCACCTGACGAGGCGACCTCCTGCGCCGCGTCCTCGACCCCGAACTCGTCGCCCCACTGGATGCCCTCGTCCTCCGACAGGTACCCATCTGCCACCATGAAGGAGCCGCCCTCCGCGTCGCTTTCCTCCCCGCACCCTCCGGTGTCGGACTCGTCGTCTCCAGACAGGGAGGTGCCTGAGTGTGTTTAGGGTTTCCAGAGGTCGGAACGCAGCGTCCATGCTCGAACTCGGCAGGTCTGGGAGGTGCATGCCATTCGCGCGCACGGCAGTGCATTTCGAACGTACGCTGCGCCGCTGAACCCATGACCCCCCCCAAACAAAGTGCCCCGTGGTTCAAAAGTGGCAATCACCCACCCCCCTCCACCCCTGCCCCCCCATGTTCTCACTCACCCTCCGGCTCCTCCTCCCAGTCCAGGTCGGACATGACCTCGTAGTCCAAGACAGGGTCACGGGCCCAGGGCCTGCGGGGCCCCACGCCGCCCCTCGGCGCGCCGGAGCAGGAGCCGTGGAAGGCGGGCCTCGCCGAGTCGGCGGGGAACCAGAGCAGCTTGCGGCGCCAGGTGCGGACCTGCGCCGGGTCAACGCCGTCGTCCCGCAGGCGGTGGTACCGCTCGCGCGCGGCCTCCGCCGCGCCGCGCCGCCTCGCCCAGGAGGGCGGCAGGCCCAGGCGGGGCTCCAAGGTTGCCGCCCGGCGCTGGGCGCGCGCCCGCACCAGCCACTCGCCAAAGGCTCGCTCCGACTCGGCCTCGCCCAGGCCCCTCGCCAGCTCGGCGTCCATGCTGTCGCCCCGCGCCGGTGGCGGAACAGCCCCAGGCTCGCCCTCCGGCTTCAGGAACAGCTCCGCGTACCCCCTCTCCCTGGCGGCCGGCTGGCCGCCAGTATTGGGGGTGAGCCCTCGAGGGCCGGCAGCGCCGGGGGTGCCAGCCATGCTCAGGCGCCGGCCCACCAGGGTCGCCCTGGCGTGGGCGGGGGTGGAGCCGGCGGCTGCGGGGGTCGTCAGGTCCACCGTGGCGCCCCTGCCGCTGCTGGGAGGGGTGCTGGCGGGGCCGGGGCTCTTTCCCCCAAAGAAGCTCTGCACGGGGTTGGGGTCGGGGTGACTTGGTCCCAGATGCCACACTGGTCCCAGGGCGTCGTGGCTGTGAGGGTGATGGCATCCAAACTCCCCCACTTTCAGCGGCCTTTGTCCGACAAGCACCTTGAACATGTCGCGGGCCTTCCCTAGCTCCTGGCCGTCCTTGAAGCCGGTCTTGCGGGACAGCTTGGCCAACTGCAAGAAGTGGGCAAGGGGAGGCACAGGCCTGAGCCCTGGCACTCAAGCGCAAGGGGACCATGCATCCAGGAAGAAATTAAGAACAAGGGGATGCAGGGATTTGTAGGAGGGTAGGGCCCTGGCAGCTTGATCATCCAGACCAATCTGAACACCAGACGTCCCCACTTCCCAATCCCACCTCGCCCTCACCTCCTGCTCCTCCCTCTGGCGCTCCCGCTCGGCTTCGCGCTCGGCACGCTGCCGCTCCTTCTCCGCTTCTTGCTCCGCTCGCTGCCTCTCGCGCTCAGCCTCGCGCTCGGCGCGCGCCTGGGTCCGGGCCTCCGCTGCCGCGGCGGCGGCCGTGGCTCGTTCTGCCTCCCTGGCAGCCTTCAGGTCCACCTTGGCTTGCAGGGCAGCGGCCTTGGCATCCTCCCGAGCCTTCTTCTCCGCTGCACGCACAGCGTCTTTCTCTGCCTGCAGTCGAGCCTTGTCCTCGACGGGGGGAGCAAGGGCGGCAGCGGCCGCAGCAACGCTGGGTGCGGAAAGCTTCTCTGCAGGTGCCGGCGATGCGGCTACAGCAGCCGCCTGTGACGTTGGCGTGTGGACCTGAGTCTGCACAGGGAGCAGTAAGACTGAGGGTGAGGAGTTCGACCACTCGCAGTACAGAAGTGGCGGCAGATTCCACCATCCGCCTCGAATCATAGGAAAGCGGCCGCCCGCAGCTCCCCACCTTCCTCCAGGCATCCCAGACTTTGTGCAGCTTGGCGGTTGGTGGGTCGCCCTCGGCCTGAGTCTTCAGCACCTCGGTAAGTGCATCGAGTGCTGTCAGACTGTCCTGGACCTGTCGTTGATGTTATCGGAGAGGAAGGGGACCATGCTATCATGCATCAGGAGCTGTTGTCACCAAAAAATGGGCCAAACACATGAAACATCAAACTCAATGTCACCCCAACCAGCTGTGCCTCGACACCCCCAGTGCAGAAAGCAATGCATGTGCCTACCCCCCGTCCCCTCTCACCAGCTTTGCCTCCTTCTTGGCAGCCGCCCCTCGTGCCCTGAGGCCATGCGGCAGCAAGCGCGATTCTCGGAGGTCCCACCGCCACAGGCAATCGGAGCTGGTGTCCTCCAAGGCATTCAGCAGAGGGTCCAAGCCTGGCAGTGTGGTAGCAGGTTGAGAAGTCTGACATGACTGTGAGATGTGTCAACTTGGGGAGATGGCAGCTACCACGTCCATCATGCTGTAACTCCCTTCTCCGTGAGGCGTGCAGCCCTGGACTGGCATGCACGTCCCATACTCTGTCTCCAATCAACCCCCCAGCAATCCGGCAGGCTCACTCTTCTTGGAAGCAAAGCTCTTCCTGGCGGCCAGGAGGCAGATCCGACTCATCAGCACGTCATGTCCCATGCGAGCGCCGTTTGACCCTGGGGCGCTGAAGAGGGGCAGCAGGGCCTCCACCAGGCGGGCAAGGGGGAGGGGCTGCCATGCAATGCGGGACGCCAGCTGCGGGCAAAGGATGTGGAAGGTGGGGCGTTTGCTGAGCGAGGAGATTGGGGAATCGATGCCTCATGCTGTTCAATCTGCCATCCCTCAAGTCCCCTGCTCACCTGGGCATCCGAGTACGGGATGCGGGTGGTGCTCGCACTGCCTTCCTCAGGCAAAGTCTGCAGGGGAGCAGGCATCCCTGTGCCCATGAGGCCTGCCCTGCGATTGCTCAGGTGCTCCAGCAGTCCCTCCTTTCCTAATTGAGACATGGCCTGCCCAAGGTCTGCAGGGTCTTCCTGGACTTTGGCATCGGTGTCAACTGGCGCCGGGGCGCTCGCGGAGGCCTCTGTGGTGGTCTGCTGCAAATCCAAGGCTGCATGCTCGCCTTTGGTGGTCACACGTGCACGCTTGTTGAGCGGGGTGGAGTCCGACGGGCCGACACTCCGTCGTTTGCTGGAGGTTGGGTCCTGAGGTAAGGGGAGAAGGGGCTTGAGAATGACAGCTGGGCCTGCAGGACTGCAGGTCTCCCCTTCGACCTCTCTGCCACATGAGACTGCATCCAGAGAGACTTCAGGTCACGCAGATGCCAGCTGATTATCGACCCCCTTACTCACCCCTCGCTCCGCCACTGGGGTGATGTCGGGTCCCACGCATATGGCAGCATCTGGAGCACGGGAGCCAGTCTCGTCGTCAACGGGTGGCTCCCGGCATGCCTCTTCCGATAGATCGACAATCCTAATGGCGTCAAGTGAGGTATCACCGGTCGGCTTTGCCACCTTCTGGTCAGTAGAAGGTGACGATGCCCGTTTCGAAGGCGGTCGAGTCCAGAGGGCAGCTATTGTGCCCTGCCTCGCCCCAGCCGAGCCCTCCATGCCGATCTCTATCTAGCAGCACATAGCAATGGGATGGGTCTGGACTGGCGTGAGTGCCTTGCAGCGAGTGGCAGCTTGCAGTGGCAGGAGGTGAAGGAGGGCCTGATTTTGAAGCGCAGCCACTCTTTCCATCCGAGTCTGGGCGGGGTAGTGTCAAGCACATGCGAAGGCAATGCACCGACCAGGAAGCCACATGGTGGGCAAAGGCTGGTTCCATGGGATCCCCTTGCACCCTTGATACCTCGCATTGTGTAATGCATCCACCCACAAGCATGAGGTGACGCAAGTCAGCGTCTGACAGGGGGCGATGTCCTTCCTGCCTTTTCTCCCGGCTGCTGGGCCGGGGGATCAGGACTATGAGGACACCAGGTCCTACATTGCATCTGACTTGAAGTCATTGTCACAAGCCAGCTCGTCAGATGTCTGGCGGACGGCAGTGGAGGACGCCTCCCTTGTTCGCCTGCTGCAGTCCCTGCTGGTGTACCTCCCACGCCCCTACGAGCCGGGGTATGACGAGACCCTGGCCTCGCTGACGCTAAAAGTCCTTTCATCACTGTGAGCACTTGGTTGTTCTGATGAGCGGTTATCATTGACTGGTCCTGGGGACTGCCAAGTTTGCATTTGGGAGGGGGGGGGGGGGGGCGATGGCGTGATGAATGCATGTGTGTCCAGAGGTCATGCACGATTGCGTCCCACCACCCTACACCCCACAGATTCACTACAAGGCGTCACAGCAACGACGCCCCCTCCCCGGCCCTGAGGTCCAGGGCCGTGAAGCCCCTGCTCGGCCTCGGTTTCGTCCTGGAGGCGGCGGCCCTCCTCGGCGCCCTGCCTGGCTCCCGCGCCGTGCTGGGCGCGATGCTGGCCGCCAATCCCCGGCTCCTGGATGCCCTACCCGGCGCGGGGAGGGCCCTGGCCCGCTCGCTGCGTGGTGATGCGGCCGCGGCGGCCCGGGCGCTCAGCGACGCCGTGGACGACGCATCCTCCCGCACCCGCCTGGCCTGCGCACTGGGCGGCCTGCGCGCGACGCTGTTTGCGCTGGGCGCGCTGCTCCCCGCCTGCCCCGCCTCCACGCTGCGCCTGCTGGCCCGCCAGCACGACCTGCTGGAGGCCGCGGCCGAGGTGCACGACGACTTGTGCCCCGCGCTGGCCGCCTGGCTGGCGGGGCAAAGGACGGCGCACGAGGCTTCACGCGCCTCCGTCGCCGCCGCCTCGGGCGTGGAGGCGCTGCGCGCCGCCGCGGCGCACGTGGAGCTGGCCGCCGCCGCGCTGGCCGCCCGCCTGCTGGCCATGGGCCCGTTGGCCGACGGCAGCGCCTCGGCGCATGACGACAGCGGCACCGGCAGCAGCAGCGGGACGTGCGCCGTCCCCGGCGCCGCTTCCACGGCCATCGGGGCGGAGGTGGTGGAGGCGCTGACCGCCTGCGGCGCGGCGCAGCGCG
>NW_011934249.1:417106-447040 GCF_000733215.1 Auxenochlorella protothecoides
GCGCCTGACGCTGGACGACGCGCAGGCGGACTACGTCGCCGCGCTCCTGCCGCGCGCCTGGGTGGTGGAGAGCAAGGCGCCAGGGGATGGAGGCGGCGCGTCGGAGAGCACGGCGGCACCACCCGATCTCCCCGCTGCACTGACGGCCGCGGTCTGCTCCGTCTCCGAGATGCTGCCGGAGTATGGGCCGGGCTACCTGGCCGCCTGCATCGAGCGGGCGGGGGGCAGCGCCGAGGCGGCCGTCGCGGCGCTGCTGGACGGCAGTGAAGGAGTGGCGGGGCTGGACCGAGGAGCGGACTGGGCCGCCTACGCTGCCTGGAAGGCCCTGAGCCAGCCCGCGCGGCCGGAAGCGGTGGCGGCAGCAGTAGGGAGGGGTGGCGCCGCGACCCCCGCGCCGGCATCCACTTCATCCTCTTCAGGCGCGGCCAAAGGGCGGCCTCCACAAGCGGCCGTGGCGCGGTACCTGAATGTGCGGGAGGAGCGGTACCACAAGCAGCTGCAGACGGCGGCAATGGAGTCGCAGGTGGGAGGGGGTCTTTCTCGGAGTCGGTGAGATGGGGGGCTGAGGGAGGGGGGCTGCTCATGTGTCTTCCACGAGGCCGCCGGTTACAGTTCTCTGTGCCTGTACTGGACTCGGCAGCACTGTCGATGCGTTTTCTCGAGCTGCTAAAATCACCCGTTTCCCCCCCAAAAAAAAACCTTCACTGTGCAGTGGGAGTACGAGGACGAGTACGATGACTCGCTGGACGAGCTCGCGCCAGGGGCCGGGGACGGCGGCTCCGAGGCCGACGCCGGCAGGGCCAGACACGACGCCGGCCCCGAGCGGGGGGGCCCGCGCCGCGCTTTGCAGACGGCGCGGGTGCACGCGGCGGGCGGGGCAATGCGCCGCCGCCGCGCCGCTGGGTTCTGGACGGCCGCGTGTACAACTACCGGAAGGAGGGCGCCACGCCGGTTGCCAGCGAGGAGCACCTCCGCCAGGTGCTGGCGCAGGCCGCTGCCGGCAGGCGGGAGATCCATGGGCTTGGCCCCGGCGGGAACAAGCCCCTGACCGCGCCAAGGCCCAATGTTGCGCCGCAGATGGCCGCTGCCGCTGCGAGCGGCGGCCAGGCGGCCGGACAGGAGCAGGGGAGGCAGGGGCCTGACGGGGCGCAAGGGGGCCGCGGCGGGCCCGGCCCCAGGCGGGGTGGGGGCGGGGACCCGGCTTCGGACCGCGACCGGAAGAAGAAGGACCAGCACAAGGCGGCGGTGGGGAACCACCACCGCAAGGACCGGGCGGCGCAGAAGCAGAACCGGGGCATGGCCGCTCCCTGAGCTGGCAGGCCGTGAATCGACTGGCAGAGCGCGGATTGTGTTGCAATGCACTCGCGCCCCATGCCCCTCTCCTCTTCCTTGTCCCGACCACTCCCCGTGACAAACTTCCTTCACTGAACGACTCTCTTACAGGAAGGGGGTGGGGGATGGCAGGACAATGCATGGGCGTCAGGGATCATGCCGGGGCCAGCAGGCCCCGGCATGAAACACCCGCCGCCCCGTGCGGGTGGGAGTGCTCTTTCAAAATTCTTGGGTCATGCAGCAGTCAGCACATCGTCACGTGTCCGTCTCCTCGTCTCTTCCTGCACAAGGGGCGCAGTCACAGGACCGACACGGCTCGGTCCAGGGTATCTCTCGACGCAATGCTCGGTAAGGTGTGTAAGGTGGGGCGAATCTGGGTCATGACGATGAGGAGCGGCCCTTCCGCCGCGTCAGGAGAGCAACAGGAGGGGACGGGCCAGGGTTGACGCGAGAGGCGTGCTGCCTACTTGTCCAGGGTCCAGGTCTTGGACACGGTCAGGGTCTGTGGGAGTTTGGGGGTGGAAGTGGGAAGTGAAACGGGAGGCATGTGTGCGACCCCGGACTGGGGCGTGTGTGATGGGCATGCAGAAGGCATGAGACTGGGATGGTACGGAGAGTGAAAAATAGGATCGATCTATCTGCAGAGGGACACGACCAGCCGTGAGCTGCACCATCGGCCAAGAAGTCAGTCACAAGCGCCAGCCAGACCCTCACCGGTCGGGACTGCGTGGAGTCCTTGTCCAGCTCAGCGCGAGCAACCACCTGCGCCGGGTGAAGGGTGGGAGCCAAAGACAGCATGAATGGTCTGTCAGGGACAGGAGCTGCAGCATAGCCAAACTTCCAGTTCACTTCCACACCAACCTACCCTCAGGTCGCCATCCACGCCGCGGTTGATCCAGGCCAGGACGCCAACGTTGGTGCCCTGTGGGGTGGGAAGGGAGCCGGTCAGCACAAGCTCACTGGCCATGCGTCATTGATAACAGTCTCAGGCCATGCGAAAACAATCATCGTGCTCCTACACCCCTCCTCACCAAGTCGAGGTGGGCGGTCACGCGGTTGTTGAGGTCCAGGTTGTACCTGGCGGTGATGGCGGCGCTCTCAGTACCCTGTGTTGATGGGAGGTGGGCACCTAGACTGAGCAACATGCTTGCTGGAGTGAGGGGTGCATGTGTGTTGGGGACTCTGCAAAACAATCAGCATATATACAACTGCAGCCGGACCCAGGTTGCTGCTCTGGGGACCCACACGAAACGGTACGATCGATAAACCAAAAGCAAGCGCGCCCCTCCCGCACCAGGTTGAAGGAGGGCTCCACGATGAAGTCGCCCTGGCGATGGCTCCAGCGCAGCGTCACGTCCTTGCTGTTGAGCCTGCGGATGGAAGGGGTGCGGGATGGAAATACAGCTTGAGACATGCCGTCGGGAAAGTAATTGAGGATCAGCATCTTCAGCCAGACAACACGGTAGCAGGGCAAGCCGAGGAGGTGGCCGGCAACGATTGGAAGAACTGCTCCTCCTATACAAGGAGTGCCTCCCTCTCTCCGCCTCCAACGCTCACCCCTCAAAGCCGACGGTGTTGTAGTCCAGCTTCGCGATGTTGTTGGCATCCACCTGGTGCTCCAGGCGGAGGTGCGCAGCTGCAGGGCGAGAGGAAGACGGTGTGGAGCACGGGGTCAGCACCTTGCACACAGGCATATTTCTCCGCGCCCGGTCCCGGGCTCCGGTCACCATGAAACTCACCGTTGGACTTCAGGGCATGCGCGTACTTGACGAAGACCAGGCGGTCGGCGACAACCACGCTCGACTTGATCCGCACGAGTGGGGACTTGGTGGCCACATCTGGAGTGGGGGCGTGGGAAGGTGGGTGGGTCGTGTGCCCACCTCAGCATTTCCGACATGGGGGGCAGCTGTCGGCGCTTACCGTACTCGAGCTCCAGCCCCTGCCCGTTACGGAGGGCCAGGAAGACGCCATCGGTGGTAAAGTTCCCGTTCTTGATGGAACGGTCGGCGACGCGCACGTCAATCTGGTTTGGGCCGTGGTTGAAACGGAAGTTCACCCTGGCCGACGTCTCATTGTTACCATGCAGAGTCAGCTCGGGGCGGACATCGAAGCGCACCATTCTGAGACAATTTACGGTCAGTAAGGGTGTCGGTGAGCAGAATGCAGCGTCAGGAGCCGGGAATGCGGTTGGTGCGAGCAAGGGGAAAATACATATCCCCTTCCGATCAGCTCGAAACACACATTTCCGGGGATTAACGGCGGACGCCTAGTCGAGTCAGCATGATCCGTGAGGGCAGCCCGGAAATGGAGCTCGCACATGGGGGTACATAGCAGGATCGACGGCACTGGGAGTATTTGCTGACACTGCGCTGTCTGAAAGCGTCATGCCCTGCGCTTGGCAATGTGGTTGTACGAGGTGTGCTGAGCCTCGGCGTGGCCACCGGAGGAGTCGATCCAACAAATGGAGGCCAGCGCATGGATTTTCCCCTCCTACATAGTATGCATTATGCGGCACAAACAAACCCATCCCAGTCCCATGGCTTGAGACTGATCGGAGGTTGATGCAATTGTCTGATCTTGAGTCAGAGATGACAGTCTACATGAAGAGCAGTACCACATGTGAATGGCATGATGCCCTCTCAAGCCCCATCGTCATTAGTGCACCAGGTCGGAGATGGGGCTGCGGTCCATGGCCCGCACCACCTTCCTGGCGGCGGCACGCAGTTCCGGCAGCAGCTGCTCGCAGTGCGCGGCCTGCCGCGCCAGGTCCACCGTCCTCATGAGCAGGCGCGCCACGTCGCCGTCGTCCAGGCTGCTGTCGGCGGCCAGCTGCGCCCAGGACGCGCCCGCCGCCCAGGCCTGCGCCAGCCCCGCCACGCGTGCATCCAGGGTCACGGGGACCTCCACCCCCGCGCCCGCCTGCGCACGCTCCAGCTCCAGCCGCGCGCCCTCCAGCGCCTCCAGCGCCGCCGCGGCGGCGGGCGCTGCGGGGTAGGCCACGCGCAGCCCAGGGCGGGAGAGCGCGTCGCCCGCCGCCAGCGCCGCCAGCGCGCCGGCCAGGTGCTCGGGGGCCAGGTCCTGCAGCGCCGCGTGCGTCAGCGCCAGCGCCAGCCACAGCTCGTTGCCGCCGTGCAACTGGCGCGCAGCCTCGCCCAGCGGCGACAGCGGGATGGAGCGCGGGGGGGGTGGGGGGGTGCCCATTGGGGTCGTGTCGCCCATGCGGCCTTCGGACGTCGCGTCGTGCTTGACCGTCTGTATTTGGGATGGCGCGACACCGTCAATCGGTGCGCCGTGTGAAGCAGCGCCACTCACTTGGGCATCATGGGCCGCTGCACCGCCGCCCCCTGCGCCAGCCGCAGTGCGCCCGTCCACCTCGGCCCCCCCGTCGTCCCCTCGCAGGCCAGCAGCGCGGCGCCCACCGCCGCCGCACCCATGTCCAGGGCGCCGAATTTGCCCAGCACGCCAAGCAGGCGCTTGAAGGCGCGCCAGGTGGCGTCGCGCGCGTCCGGCAGCTCGCCCCGCGCCTCGGCCACGCTTTCCTCCACGCGCGCCAGGCGCCGCGCGGCGCGCTCGTGGCCCCGCGCCGCACGGCGGAAGCCGGCGTGGGCCTTGGCCTCGCGCTGCGCGCGCTGGGCTACCGCCAGGTCGTCCGCGCAGGCGCGCAGCGAGCGCAGCGTGCCCGGGTCGGGGCGCGCGACCTCGAACGCGCCCGGCCCGGGCAGCGCCGCCGTCCACCCGGCCGTGCCCTTTGTCCCCGGCGCGGTCAGCGCGGAGGGGGCCTGCGGCCCGGCCGCCGTCCACCCCGCGCCGGCGACGCTGCTCCCCCGCGCCAGCGACGGCGGGGGCCCGGCGGGGACGGAGGGGCGCACGCCCGCCAACACGTGCGCCGGCACGTCGTACAGCCGATTGTCGGCGCCGAGGCAGACGTAGCGGGGGGGGGCCGGCGCTGCGTCTGCCGCAGCCTCCCAGCCGTCATCCTTGCCGTCCACCTCGCTGGGGCCCAGCAGCCAGGCGGGGAGCAGAGCGAGCGAATCGGGCCCGGCCCCAGGGTCCAGTAGCCGCCCCTCCAGATCCAGCGCCACGGCGGGGCAGGGCGTCTCACGCCGCGCCTCCGCGACCCGCTCCGCCATCGCACCGCCGTGCGCGGCCCGTACGGCGGAGCGCAGCCTCCTGCCCGCCGCCTTGGCGGAGCGCGCGGCCTCCTGCGCCGCGCGGAAGCGCTGCCAGAGCTCGGGCTCCGACCCGACGCCGTCCGCCGCGCCCAGCTCGCGTCGCAGGTCCTCCGCCGCCCTTTCCAGGGCGGCCACCTCCGCCAGGCGCTGGCGCGTGGCTGCGCCGCCCATGTACCGCAGGAACGACTTGTGGAGGAAAGCGCGGGCGTCGGGCAGGGAGCGCGTGGCCAGCAGGCTCAGCGCCATGCTGTACCCCGCGCTGAACTGCAGTGGTAGAGAGGAGAAGGGCTGGCAAATGTACGACTTGGTGTGTGCGTATGTGTATTGGGTAGGGGCAGGTCGTAACCCAACAGCAGAAGAGCTCGGGCCCCCCTGCTCCAGGGCATCCCGCGCTGATCACCACAACCCCCCACACTCTAGCTCAAGTTGTTCCTTCCGAGGCTCTGCGCTGCAGACTTCCGCCCCTGCCACAGCATGCAGCATCGTCCCACTCAACACCACCGTACAAGCCCAGAGTCTCCTCCTCAAGACCCCAGTACCTGGGACTCCAGGGGTTCGGGCCCGCCCTTGAGGACCTCCCAGGCGGCACTGGGCTCGTCCCACTTGGAGGCCACCACCACGCAGTGCCCCTCGGTGTCGTACCCACGCCGCCCCGCCCGCCCCGCCATCTGCTGCAGGTCGTTGTGCCGCAGCGCGGCAAACCCCTCCCCCGACCGCCGGGTCATGGTGGAGATGAGGGAGGTGCGGGCGGGCATGTTGATGCCGGCCGCCAGCGTCTCGGTGGCAATCACCAGCTTGAGCAGGCCTGTTCAACAAGGGAGGGAAGTGGTGTAGTCGTCATTGTCGGGAACGTGACTCACGATTGCAGCCATGGTTTAAAAGAGTGCATGCAATGAGCTTTTAACACCATCAAACATAGAAGAGCTGCTGCCACCTCTGCTCATAAGAATGTCCCAATCAGGAGCACCGTGCAGATCATGGCTCGGGGTCCAGGCTGAGGCAGCTAAAGCAACCAAAATCCCACCTTGCTGGAACAGGTGCTCCACCAAGGTCTTCCAGGCCGGGAGGCAGCCCGCGTGGTGGGAGGCGATGCCGGCCAGCAGGGACGGCACCAGGTCCTCCCTCACGGCTTCGGGGGCTCCCTCACGCGCCAGGTCGATGTGCCTCTGGATGGCCTCCCGCTCTGCAGGGAGGAGGGGAGCGGTGAAGGTGTTGGTCAGGTGTAGTCATGGAATGACCATGATGCCGGAAGGTACGAGGCCTTTGAATTCAGCAGTAGGTAACCTTCTGATACCCTGGCATTGTCCCAATATCTGACTTGCAAGGGGCACCGGCAGACCACTGCACCTGTCTGCACCCGTTGCCTCCCCACCTTTGGGCGTGGTGAGGTCGATGCCCTGGGTGGGGAGGGCGATGGCGCACAGGTCGCACTCCCGCCTGGAGAAGCAGAACCACAGCGCCGGCAGCATGCCTTTGGAGTTCAGCAGCCGGACCACTGCACGTGCAGAGGGGTGTGGACAAAGGTAGGGAACACATGAGCTGATGCAACTCTTGGGGCTGGGCCAGTAGGCTGACCGGCAAGTGCCGTTTCTGCCGGTCGTCATCTGTCGACCCACCCACGACCATCATAGACCTGCCTTGAGCCATGGAGGGCACACGCCGTGCCCGGGGCACGCTCAGCCAGTCGTCCTCCTCCGTCCTTTCCACCACCGACACCAGCTCGTCCAGCACACGGCGGCCGCGCTGCCCGCCCGCGGCCGCCGCGCCGGCCTCGCCCTGCTTTCCTCGTGCGCTGGGGTGAACGAGGGAGGGGTGCAGCCGGCGCCCGCCCCGCGCCAGCAGGGGCTTGAGCCGCGCGCGCGCCAGCTCGGCGTCCGCGTGGCAGTAGTGCCAGGTCAGCGGGACGGGACGGTGCGTGCTGCTCACCACGCTGCACTCGCCGTGGACCTGAAGAACAGCGGGTCAGGGGTCAGGAGGGAGGGCTCACTCACTTCCAGCTGCCGCACCCATGTACATCCTGTCCTCCTCCCCCTGCACACACCCACCACCCCACCCTCCCCATCCACCTGTCTGATCCAGCCCGCCAGGTCACCAGGGTTCTTCACAGTGGCGCTCATGCCCAGGACCAGGATGTGGGGCGGCAGGTTGATCAGCACCTCCTCCCACACGCTGCCGCGCCAGGGGTCGCCCAGGTAGTGCACCTCGTCCAGCACCACCAGGGCCACGTCCTGCATGAGAGAGGTTGGGAGGCCTTCACGCTCTCCTCGCTGCATTGGACATGTGCCTTTCCGACACAGGGCTCGGAATTGGAACGCTCGGTGGCCATTGTCTCGGCCACAAAGTAAAGATCGGCCTAGATTCAATCGTCCACCCCACGATCCCCACCCACCTCGAAGTCATCATCACCGGCGGCATCCGTCGCTGCCTCAGCGCCCTCCACCCCATCCGGCGCCATCGTCCTGCTGCGGTACAGCTGGTTCCTCAGGATCTCGGTGGTCATGATGACCAGCGGCGCGGCGATGTTCACGCTGGCGTCCCCGGTCTGCAGCCCCACCGCCTCCACCCTGTGTGCAGGGAGAGGGCGGTCCCCGATGCACAACATTCTCGACAGAAACTCTCCCAGCATACGGCCCGTATCAGTACCATCCACCAGTGCAAAGGGTCACACGTCGCTCCAACAGCAGCCGTCAACCACCGCGGAAGGGCATCGCCCTCTCCCAACCCTGCCCTGGGACCCGCCGGGATGGCAAGTAGCCTTGGACCGCACCCGAATCGCTGCCGCATCTCCACCAGCTTCTGGTTGCTCAGCGCCTTGAGGGGCGTGGTGTAGATGATGCGCCGCCCCGCTCCCAGGAAGTGGCGCATGCAGGCCTCGGCGATGGCGGTCTTGCCCGAGCCCGTGGGTGCCGACACCACGACAGACCGCCCCCGCACAATGTACTTGATGGCCTTGATCTGGGGATACAGAGGTCGGGGTGGGATGGGGTGGCGGGGTTTGGGGTGTAAAAGTGAGGGAAGCTGCGGATGAATGAGCAACACGGCGCACCCATCCCATCAGAAAGGCAGGTGTGTGTGAGCGCTGTGCAGCACACAGATCCTAGTTTCTCTGCCATTCTTATGTTCAGTTGGTTGGAACCAAGATGATTTGCACACAGCCTCTCACCCACAGCCGCTTGCCTGGAAATCATCTAGCTGGAAGGGGAACTGCGCTGCCAGGGCCGCAGTCGTCTCGTCCATCTCCACCGGCTCCCTATTCCGTTCTGCGGTTCCCCTTCCATTATTCAACTCTGCAGACCCAAGCTGACCTCCCTGAAGGTGGATGGAGAAGCCTCAGGATATAGCAGGGACACGCCAAGGTGCACGATATCACAGGAGGAGGAGAGCAGCACAAGGCACATGCAAGACACGAGAGGTGCAGTGCCTATCCTTGAGCCACCAGCGTACCACATCGGCGGTTGCAGTGGTAGTAGGAGATCTGTCTATCGTGGGCGTGAGTCCCTCAAGCGCCTCTGCAAACTTCTGCAGCCGGGCAAAGCCTGGCCCTGCATCTGTTGGGTTTTGCTCCTTCTGACGGGCTGTCTTCCCTGACGTGGGACGGGGCTTGGGCACGTCCTGCTTGGGCCTGGGAGAGCGAGGCCCCGCCAGTCGCCCCTTGGCTGCAGCTGCCCTCCTGGCCCTGGCACCAGCTGCATCCCCGCCCCTCCGCAGGCAGACGGTCGGCGGGGAGGAGAGCGCGCCACAGCCTGATCGGGCCATGCCGCGGCTCAGTAGCCTTTGTTGCCCTTTATGCGGGTGCGCGGATCGATCTGGCCATGCTTGCACCGGAAGAAGGTGTAGCGCAGGCCCGCACACTCCTCGCTGACCTTGGCGCACTCCGTCACGCTACGATGCTCCACCTGAACGGGGCATATAATGGTGGAGGGTACGATGGAGCTGGAATGGCCCCGCCCGCTCGCATCAGGGCGCCCATTATCCACGAATGTAAGGCCAGCACGCTTGCCTTCATGCAGTCGGATTCTCGCAGGCATTTCACAAATTCCACAAACAGGCCCTGGCACGACTTTGACATGTCGTCGTGCTCGGGCTATGGTGTTTGGATTCTGGTGAAAAAGAGGCGAGGCTGACTATGTTACGAGCAGCGGAGTTCTTGGGCACCGACGAGCACGCCACCACGACAAGGTCCCAAGGTAAATCAAGCGTGCACAGAAGTGATCAGATTGAATGCGTTATTGAGCGGAAATGATTGATAAATCGCGTACTGCTCTGCGATCCCTATAATAAGGGCCCTTGGTGGAATGATGGGCGCTGTACCCCTCCGGCATGCATCTCTGGCACGATTCAAGTTATTGGATGTCTGGGTGTTATACAATCGTCTCAGAAATGTCTGGCTCGCAAAATGACCACTGGAGAGACTTCTTTAGTATCTTGACATGTACCAGTTGCAGTTTCACCCCGAGGGATGGGTTTCAAAAACCATGGATCCGTCTTCTGAGGGTATCAGCAATGCCTGCATGAAGCGAGGGACCAGAAGTTTTAAGTTTTTCTCATGTTGAGCAGTGCAGGAGCTCAGGAAAACGTTCATCCCCTGACAGAGTGGATGGCGATATCATAAGGATCAAATCTCAGTCACTGTCCAATAGCCGTCGGCAATCCAACAAGCTGACCCCGCTGGTCACGAGCGCGCGCGCATCATGGGCCGCGGCACTCGGGTACACGCGAGGGTCCCGCGGCATGCAGACTCATCAACTTGTCCGAGGCAGCACTCGGGCATCATCGTTACACCCATTTGGTGACCATGGTACCCTCCGCGAACGGCAAGACGGTCGTCACGTTGAGATATCAGAGCGGTTTCGGTAAGCTATCGGAGCCCTGTGTCGTTCGCGACCGGAAATCACCATGACCTTGTGGGGCCTCGAAACCCGCCTCCTTGATCCTGGAACTATACTGAACCGTATGCAGGGAACGATTTCGAGTCAGAGGCTTTGCCAGGGAGTCTGCCTGTTGGCCAAAACAACCCTCGGGTGCGCCAAAGGTCCGACATGCCGAAACGGGCAGATCTGGCGGTTCCAGAGCGTGATCAGGGTATGCCAATTCCCCCCCTTGTTGCAGGAAGCTCCCTATGGACTCTACGCCGAGCAGCTGTCTGGCACAGCCTTCACTGCGCCCCGCACGTAAGGAGCGGGAGGGTTTCATGAGGGAGGCGCCCATGGACATTGGTGATCAGAGGCCTTTACTCCACCTCCACTTTACTAACAATACCGCAGGCATAACCAGAGGGCTTGGCTGTACAGAATCCGTCCTTCCGTCACCCACGAGCCATTCCATCCCCTAAACTTCCCTGTGGAGACTCTGTCTGCCAACTTTACAACAGGGACGATCACCCCCAACCAACTCAGGTACAGGTCTTAGTGGCATGTGGAAGGTGTCAGAGTGTGATGCTGAACAAGTCTCGTCATTGCTCTATGACTTGTGGCCTGTACGACACTCTGCAGCAATTTTGATCGCACAGAGCCCCTGCCCTTGTAGATGGCGGCCCTTCCCCATTCCTGAGGATCCGGTGGACTTTGTGCGAGGCCTCTTTACAGTGTGTGGTGCCGGAAGGTGCGAGGGCTTATGGTGCTGTGTTGCTTGAGCTGGTGGATGAGGAGAAGGTCTTCAGTATGTCAGTATAGCCGAGTTGTAACTGGAAGCGGTTTATCCCAGAATTGACAAACACCGCTGCCTTCCCAATCCTCTCATTGTCCCAACCAAATAGTGCGGCTGCAAAGGATGGGTATGCCATCCACATGTACGCTGCCTCTGCAGACATGGGCGACTCCTGCCTTGCCAATGCTGATGGAGACTTCCTCATCGTCCCCCAGCTGGGTGGGTGCTTTGATTGTATTGGAGGATGGTGATCTGTCATGCCATGGAAGCCAGATGTGGTGGATTTGGTACTCATGCAGCATAATTCTTCATGACTAGACTGTTACATCAGGGTCCCAGAGCTGAGCCAACACCCACACCTCCATCCTTTGACATTCTACTGAGACCCTCTAAAATGTTTTTCTGCCAGGCACCCTCTGCATCACCACCGAATTTGGAAAGCTACGGGTGGCACCCGGAGAGATCACTGTAATTCAGCGAGGCATGCGCTTCTCTGTGGATGTGGAAGGTGGCAGGGCACGCGGATACGTTCTGGAGGTCTTTGCAGGGCACTTTGTGCTGCCTGACCTGGGTCCTATCGGTGAGTATTGCGGGGAGAGTCTCAAGCTGGGGAGGAAAAGGGGAGCAGGGCAATGTTGAAAGCCTGGAGCTCTGTTACCTTTGGCCAATCTTGGGGAGTACTTCCTTGTCTCGCACACAAGGTGCTTATAAATGCGTCGATGTGTCTCACTCCATTTCGCTGCATCATCCAGGTGCCAATGGTCTGGCCAATCCCCGCGACTTCCAGACGCCGGTGGCTTGGTTTGAGGACAGGCAATGCCACTACACTGTGATCACAAAGTTCGAGGGCCAGCTGTTCTCAGGTGGGCAAGGGAGGGCACTGTAGGGCGGTGCACGTGGGAAATGGATGGCCCAGAACATCGTCTTGATCCAGAGGCCTACATGTACTTCCTTGAGGCTCTGGATGATGGTGAGGTTGCACTTGCCTGCTGTGTTGTCGTGTTGCAGCATGTTCCCATCACAAGTTTAAACATTCTCTCCTCCCCCTGCAGCCGATCAGAACTTCTCGCCCTATAATGTTGTCGCCTGGCACGGGAACTATGCGCCCTACAAGGTGGCAGAGGGCAGGAGGGAGTTGTGTCTTGGGTCCAAACCAACCATGACAATGTAGAGTTGTACAGTTGGGCGTATAGGGTGTGGGGGCCCGCATCCCTCACACATCCCCTTGACAAACCCTAGCCCTCTTAATCACCCTGCAGTACGACCTGTCCAGATTTTGCCCCATGAACGCCGTGGCCTTTGACCATCCAGACCCCTCCATCTTCACCGTGTTGACCTGCCCCTCAGCCATCCCAGGTAGGAATGGGGAGGAAAAGGGGAGTGAGATGAGAGAGAGAGCATACTGCCTATATTCCCCTGACCTGCCACCTCACCAACACCTTGGTGTCTCGCTTGCCTTCCTCACTCAGGCACGGCTGTGGCCGATTTTGTCATCTTTCCCCCGCGCTGGACGGTGGCGGAGCACACGTTCAAGCCCCCATACTTCCACCGCAACATCATGTCGGAGTTCATGGGGCTGATCCGGGGAGAGTACGATGCCAAGGCCGGCGGGTTCAAGCCAGGTGGGCGGGGTGGAGCGAAGACTCTGGAAGGCATGCTGTGCTGGCACGAGTTGGTGTTTGTGGGGTTGACTCTGTGCGGTCTCGCTCTGATCCACTTCGACTCGATGGTGTGTTGTGGACCATGCAAGGCTCGTGTCTCATATGTGGCTATCCCCTTGCAAAGGTGCTGCATCTCCTGCTGAGCCCACGCCTGCATTGATCCAATCCACACACGCCTTGCATTCCCACAGGCGGCAGCAGCCTGCACATGTGCATGACGCCCCATGGCCCAGACACGATTTCCTATGAAAAGGCCATCCTGCCAGTGGCAGAGGAGCCGGCCCACCTGCCCAGGGACACGCTGGCCTTCATGTTTGAGACGTGAGTAGTCGCCCAGTCGAGGATGGAGTTGGACTGAGGTCGGCTGGGTCGTGCTGTTGTGCGACACGTTTGGAGCTATCATTCCGTCAGACATCGGAGGCACCACATGATGTCAACACTGTTGTCACGTCTATACGATTTCCCCCCTCCATCTCATGGCAGGTACTACACACCGCGTCTGACGGCGCAAGCGCTGGGCTCGTCCTCCATGGAGAGGGGGTACTACCAGTGCTGGTCGGGGCTCAAGAGCCACTTCACAGGGTCCAAGAGCCCCGCGCCCAGCCAGGCTGAGGAGGCTAGACCCCTGGCCGAGTCTGCCGCTGCCTGAAGTGCTCTGTGCAAGTTTTGGTCGAGCACCGTGGCGAGATTTGGCGAATGAATGGTTTTGTAACATATCATCCGTGCTGTGTATGGATGTGACGGGCGGGGAGACGTGGAGAGCTTCGTGAGTCTGAGTTGCCGCTGCCTCCAGGGACAGCTCAAAACTCATGTACTGCAACAGGACATCGGTGAGGGGGTTGGGTGACAAGCTGGTCGACATCACTTGAATGATAATTGCCTATCGTGCTTGCACTTGCATGCCAGCTTGAACACAGGATGAATCAGCATGAAACAGCAAGAAGGTTCCATGAATGTAGTTCATGCAACCCTATGCTACTCGTCAGGCTCCTCCCTTGATGTACCAGCCTACCACAATTGAGGGACTGGCGGTGTGACCTCCTTGCCAAACATGAGCATCTAGAAATTCTGCAACCTCCGTCGGTTCGTTCATACCATCCAGAACACATCCGATCCCATTAGACCTCGGAAATTAAGCTGGATTGGGCGGGAATAGTACTGCGGTGGGTGACCACGTGGGAAGTCCCCGTGATGAACTGCCTTTTTGCTTTTTTGGCGGATATTGTGAGGAATTTTCAAGCCAGGGTTCGGAAGGCGCTAGGTCGTGAGGGGATTAGCATCTCCCCTTTGGCGCGAGACGACCATATCTGGCGCCGCAGCTGTGATCTTCATATACAGAGCATGCCACGAAGATCGCATACTTGAGATCCAGGTGAAGCCAAGAAAACAAACATTGACCAAGTTCCCCTTCATAATAAGGATCCCTCAAGATTCTGCCGCGTTCGCTGCGTGTCGGTGAAATCAGCTGCCTGCGCCTTCAAATCGAAACAGCATGAAGCCGATGCTGCCCGTATATGTATATAAACGGGCTCGATCGCCTCATAATGCCATTGAAATCTGGATCTTGAAAGGGAATCGTATCGAAAGCTCATTGCCCCTTGACCGTGCGGGATCACCGCTTGCGCCAGCATGAGCGACTTTGTCAAGCTCACCCCCGATGGAGTGGGACTGGAATTCCAGGGGGAACCCTTTAAGATTGTCGGTGCCAATTGCTACCTCATTCAGGTTCGCACTGTCGGCTGCGATGGCCGACCACGCGTGCGCAACTTCGGTGACAATCTCATTACGCATGTGCAAGGCTCTGGGCAGCCCCCTCTTGCTACCTTCCGACGCCTCTTACACTCGACCATCATGTGCAGCAACATGGAGCAGACAGCAATGGGAGTGGTAGAGGCCGCATGGCAAACATTATCAAAGCTGCTGCAGACAAGGGGATCAACGTGCTCCGCATCTGGGCCCACAACGAGCTCACCTGGAACAGCATCCAGAATGGCACAAAGGAGGTCCTCACCAATCCAGATGGGTCGGCCTGGTTCGAACCGATTATTGACCCAAATGGCATTGATGGCCTGGATTGGGCGGTCGCCGAGGCAGCCAGGAATGGTGTCAAGCTCATCATGAGCCTCACCAACCACTGGAAGGAGTTTGGTGGCATCCCTCAGTATGCCAGGTGAGTGGTGGGACTTTGCTGCAGTGTACGAACAGCAAGCAGCTGGGATGCCGCGTCATAGGCCTCTCTTTGTCATAGTGCAGGTGGGCATCCAAGAAATCTGATCTCAGCGAGTGGGAGTTGCAGAACATATTCTTCAGCAATGGCAAGGCGCAGTCAATGTTCAAAGCCTACATACAGTACCTGCTGAACAGGCCCAACCCCAAGCGGGACGGTGTGCGCTACAAGTAAGGTTTGGGGGGTCAAAGCCGGGCAGAAGAGCATGTTGGGGCACTCATACAGTTGAGGTCCATCTCAAAACCACGACTTAAATGTCCATTCTACATTATTTGTTCACAGGGACGACCCAACCATCCTGGCATGGTCGATCGCCAACGAGCCCAGGGGGCGGGTGGACCCCAGTGGGCGCACCTTGAACAACTGGATAGCAGACACCTCCAAGTTTGTCAAGTCGCAGGACAGCAACCACCTTGTCACCGTGGATGTCGAGGGGTTCTTCTTGACAGATCAGGATGGTGAGGAGGGGAGACTGGGGTGAAATGAAGGTTTCATACGCTTTAGACTCATGTTGAGCGAAACATCTCTGAAGTTGTGGCTGCTGGCCTCTCATACCCATCTGTTTGCAGGTGTCAAGGCATCCTATCTGAATCCAGGCCAGCTCCAGGATGGATGTGACTTCATCAAGAATGTGGACCATGAGACGATCGACTTTGCATGCATGCACATGTACCAGGATCTGTGGCCAGAGGAGAGCATCCAGGCACGTGCCCATGATGACTTGGACGGCAGGTTTGAGGTGATGAGATGCTTTAGGCTTGCCGGCTGTGTGCTGTTCTCACACGCTATGGACCTTCCACCATGACCTCCATCCCATGCTGCAGCATGACAAGAAGAAGCGGGAGGAGTGGATCAAGACGTGGTTGAATGTTCACCTGAAGGCCTGCCAGGGGAAGTTGTCCAAGAAGAAACCCCTGATTCTCTCTGAGTTCAGTGAGCGAAAGGGTAAGGACGAAAGTTTTGCCGACCGCCAAGACTTCCTCAAGAAGGTGGACGGAAGTTTTTCCGACCGCCAAGACTTCCTCAAGAAGGTGTGCTGAGAGGGTGGGGACGATGCTGGGGACCTTACAAGACGCCGATGTTGTGTCTTTCAAGTAAATCTGTCGAGTTACTCTCAAAGTTGCCATTCGCTTGCCACGCCAGGTGTATGGGTGGCTCCAGGACAACATGGGCCCACGTGGCATCGTCATTGGATCTGTGGTGTGGATGATATCAGACAGGAAGTTTGTTGAAGAAGGCAATGACAAAGACGAGGGTGAGTGACCGTGGCAGCGGAGGAGGGAATGTGTCTACTCTGCTTAGGTAGTTTATTCTATGTCTGCTAGACTCCCGGGGAGGGAGAAGCCTCCGAAATGTTACTCTTATCCTTGCTGTTGCAATCCATCACAGGAAGGTGCATTATCATTGATGGCGATGGAAAGGACGGACTGCAGCAAGTCATCGACCATGCCGATGCGGTGTACCGCCAGTATCCATCATGCAACCCGCGACACCAAGCTAACTAGCTAGATCGAGCTTGAAGCATAGTCGCCGGCTCTTGCCTTTCCGAATGCTGCGAGATGTGTACATGTCGTCGAGCCCCGTCGCACTCTGTGCGAGACTTCGCTCGGCTTTTATGCGCCATGGCCTCTCCGATGATACATGGCAGTCTTTTAAGTCGACGTGATATTGGATGCTGTACCTTTTTACTCATTCTTCGTTCAGTTTGAAACTTTTCACTCTTCAGCCCGTGCGCCAGTTCCGTCGTCTCGTACGCAGGCTTTCCGTACCATTGACCGACAGCAGCGATCGCCCGAACCGAGTAGTGTATTTGGCGTCCAGAGAAACTTTAGATGTGGAGATGTTTATTTTGCGCGAATGCTTTCCGCATAAGCGCGTTTTGTGCTTAACCGGGCCGGGACTCGATTGGAATCTTCCCCCTGTGAGATTTACCGACATGCCGGAAACAGCATGCAGCCAGACCACACTTGGGCATGTAACCTTAAATTCAAGCCCTTCAAAGTAGACCTTAAGCATCAGTAAAGTTCCTAGTGTAATGTTTCCCTCTCATGGTGGTGCTGCGGAGGATCTTTCTCATACACAGCCGCAGCGGGGTATGCGCAAGATACGCGATACGCTGCGCTGGCAATAATGATGGGGGTGTATGGCTTCCTGTGCCTTCCTAATGGTTCCTATACATAAGCCAGTTACTGCGCATAGGGTACTCATATAACCGTCAGAAGTTCAAGTACAGCTCCGGAAGTATAAGCGAAACTTTTCATACCTCTGAGTCCTCTTGAAGGGCCCATCAGATCTTCCCTTACCAAGTCTTGCCATGGGCGACTTTGTCAAGGTTAGTTCCGACAAGACGCATCTGGAGCTACATGGACAACCTTTCAGGATCGTGGGGGCCAACAGCTACCATGTTCAGGTTAGTAGCCTTCTAATGTAGTCTGCGCGGCCAAAAATATGATACGTAGCCCTGCTGAAGGAGATCGTGTGCACGTCGGTGTTTTTCCATCCCCTCCCTGCACTGACCTCGACAGACCCACGGGGCAGACAACGATGGAGGCAGCGGCCGACAGAACATCGCAACGCTCCTCAACGTGGCCAAACAGAAAGGCGTCAATGTGCTTCGCATCTGGGCGCACAGTGAGCATTGCGAGGAATTCAAATGGTGGGATCATCAGAAGAATGATTGGATACCATTTTCTAACACTTGGAAAATCATCCAGAAGGAGCCCACGCCGGAAGGTACCTGGTACAAGCCTAACATTGATCCTGATGGAATCGATGGATTGGACTGGGTGGTGGCTGAGGCTGGCAGGCTTGGTATTAAGCTGATCATGAGCCTGACCAACTACTGGAATGACTACGGAGGGATGCCTCAGTATGCTAGGTAAGAATTATTTGAGAGTGTAAAGTGGTAAAATAACCAGTGTGTTGCCTGTTGAGCAACTGCTTCGTCACTCACTTCCACTTTCATATCTCGATCATATGTTATGCCATCATTCCGTTTGCTGGCCTTCACAGGTGGGCAACCGGCAAGAAAGATGGCCGCGAGCGCGACATGCAAGAGGAGTTCCTCAGAAATGGCAAGGCTCAGTCCATGCTGAAAGCTTACATCCAGACTCTGCTGAACAGGGAGAACCCCTACACCAAGAAGTTGTACAAGTGAGGTTGAAGGGAGGCGAATGTGCTGCCGTTTTTCAATGAGGAAATCAGAAACTGTGCCTTGTCATACACCGTAGCCTCTTCCATCACACCCCAGAGATGACCCCACCATCCTGGCTTGGTCTCTAGCCAATGAGCCCAGAGGGCGGGGTGACACCTCTGGAAACAGGCTGGATGATTGGATCAAGGATACCACAAACTTCATTCGGTCTCTGGACAAGAAACACCTCATTACTGTGGACACAGAAGGCTTCTTCCTTGAAGATGATTCGAGTGAGTGCCTGTGGGAGTTTGAAAATGAGGACATTGGATGGACTCTATAAATTGTGTGTCGTTGATCTTCGCAACAGGCATAGCATAATTCAAGCCAAGCATGGAAATAATTGCAGGTCTTGACATCAAGGTGGATTACTTGAATCCTAACGAGCGCTCTGAGGGATGCGATTTCCTTCGAAATGCGAGTCATCCCAACGTTGACTTTGCATGCATCCACATGTATCAGGAAAAGTGGGCCCCAGATTATGCAAAGGTATGGGTCTGTCAAACCGTGTCCAGGGGCTCTTGGTGGTGGTGCAATGGAGGGCCTTGAAGCGATCTTGATATTTGCAAAGAATTCATCCTCGAACTCACACATTCCGGACACAGGGAGATGGAAAGGATCCTCAGCAGTGGGATTGGATCTACAAGTGGCTCGACGTACACCTGGCTATTTGCAAGAAAAAGCTGCAGAAGCCTCTGGTACTCTCGGAGTTCAGTGAGATTGCCCACAATGATAACTTCGCCAAACGACGCGAGTTCCTGAAGAAGGTGAATTAGAATGTGGCAGATCTAACACAGGATGCGCCCCGGTTGCTCTGAATGTACGGGACAATGTGAATTGTCCAACCCGGCTCGAACGATCATCACACAATTGACTTGCAGGTGTACAGATGGCTGGAGAAGGGCATGTACTCAAATGATTTTGTGGCTGGATCCTGCTATTGGATGATCTGCGAAGACAACTACAAGAACAGCGATGGTGACAGTGAGTCGTGATGACATGTGGCTTTAGGAAGCCAAGAAACCAAATGTTTTGCAAACCAACCAACCCCAACGTCAGGAAATGAGGCCGCCCACTTCCTTCGCAGAGCGATTTATCATTATTGACAAGGATAGAGATGACGGCAACAGGGAGCTAATCGACCATGCTAAGAAGTTTCCAGTGGTCAAAGCGGCGGCTCCTACACCTAATGTGGCTGCGCAGTGAGTTGAAGGCCATGGAGAGGTGATGCAGTGTCCACGGCTAATGGTAGCCGCAGATCCACTCCCTCAAACTTGCGCGCTGTCTTTCAATGACGTCAGAGCACAGGCCCAAGCTGCCTTTCAACATTATCAAGCAGTCTCAGCCCACTCACAATCATGTCATGCAAGCTACCAATGTGGCTGAGCACACTTCAAACCTGCTCCAATGGTTTTGTATACTATTTGCGTGCCCAGCAATCTTGACAGCGATGCCCCAAGTACAATCGCTTTGTCTACCTGCATGCCATGCCTGTTAACACCTCCGGACGACGATGGCAGACTCATGATTGGCACACTGCAGGGGTGAGGAACACCTCATAGAAACCATGGTGACAGAGTAAGGCTATAGAAAACTAGACCGACACGTCAGCACACAGCCATGCATGGTCGGAAAGCTCGTACCCCTGATTCCCCAGGCTGGTGCTGTGCACCGTCAGCTGGCGTAGCATCATCCAGTCCAGCTTCCCAGCCATAAGCGACCAAGGGCCCCAGCGATACTTGGGGTTGTCCAGCGTGACTGTATTTCTGGCATCAAAGGGGTCTGAGAAGCCCGGGTTCAGGGCGCCTAGAGCCACTTGCGGCGGGAGGCCCCACGCCAGCACGTGTGGGTTTGGTGCCAAGGCGTCAGTGGCATGGGGCTCAGAATACCGTGGATCAGGCACGCTGAGGATCTTGTCCTGCCACACCTCTCCCTCTGTGCTGCCCAGGAACCTGGTGGTTGGTGGAGGTGTGATCATGAGTTTCCCGTTGCCAGTAGTGCTACATCCTGTCGTGCACACTCCCAGCAGTGCAAGGCAGAACACCTGCCAGCAAGGATCCCTCCACAGACCTGAACCGCATGCGATCGCAGCAGTAGGATGGCGACAGGCGGGCCACTCCATGTGCCATGGTATTCATGTCCCCCAGGATGGCTATCCTAGGATAGCCCTGACATGTGAATATGACGCCAAAGGGAGCGATGGGTTCAGGACTTCCCTGAAACACATACCTGGCATTGTACAGCTGGCACACCATTCTTGGGTTACCTGATGTAGTGGACCGATGGCAGAACCCCAACAAGGCTTCACATGCAAGCAAGAAAGCTTGTCCATGGACAGGTGACAACCCATGTGACATTCTGTTTAAAGAATCCACAAGATCCCTCTTCCCACACCTCCCACACACCTGGTCGATCTGGCTCCTGGCGTCATTGAATATGTCTGCCAGGTGCCGCATCCTGACGAGAGCCCCGCAGAACACCTCCAGGTGCGCGCAGTAGACCACGAGGTTGGTGCCAGGCGCTGCGATGCGAGCCCTCAGCACCGCGCGCTCCCCTCGACGCGGCTCCAGCCTCGCCCTAGGTTCCTCGGCCTTGTTCCAGTCCACCGGGTGCACACTGCCAATAAAAGGTGAGGATCGTTAGAGGAGACTCACGTTGAACCTCCCATGCCAGATGAATAACCAGGAACCCAGCCAAGGAAACTCACCACATGCCCCTCTGAGCACCCAACATCCTCCCAGCTCCTCACCTGTGCTGCACTAGGCCCAAATCTAGAATGTCAAACTTGGAGAGTATGGCATTGCCATGGACCCCTCCACCCTACAGAGGCGTTGAGAGAGGATGGCACTGGGTATGCCACTCCTGCGACTGCTTCCAGTGCACACAAGCTCGTCCATTCCAACACGCACCCTCACCAATACCTGGAGCTCTGGCGTCCGCAGCGGAGACCTGAGCTCCTCAAACTCACAGAAGAAGGCATAGTTCAGACCCAGAGCCTTGGCAATTTCATTCCCTGTTTTCGGGTGAAGGTTGATGGGAAATTTGGATACCAATCCACCCTGGCAAGGGAGTCCGAGCACACACCCTCTCCACACCCAAAGATTACCTGTATCCAAAGACCCGCTCCTCTCGCATCCTATATCAACTTCTTGCAGCGCAATCACATCCGCATCTATCTGTTTGAGCTCCTCAATGATTCCAGGCAGCTTATACCCCCGTTCAATGTTCCACTGGAGCAGGCGAAGGGTCTCAGATCGATGAGGTGTCGGGGTTTGGAGATCTCGATAGTCCCTCTGGATGATGCTGCCAGGAGAGGGCAGACGCTCTCCCATCCTGAAACATA
The DNA here is from genome assembly GCF_000733215.1 of Auxenochlorella protothecoides. Classification (NCBI taxonomy): domain Eukaryota; kingdom Viridiplantae; phylum Chlorophyta; class Trebouxiophyceae; order Chlorellales; family Chlorellaceae; genus Auxenochlorella; species Auxenochlorella protothecoides. Next base: position 438,681 of record NW_011934249.1, read on the forward strand.
AGTTTAAACCGAGTCAGAGGATACGCAGATGCTCGAAGAGCTGCAGAGCTCGCACGTCGTGCATGGTTGGAGTCTTGAATGAATCGGCGGATCTCGCGCCCTGGCCGACCGTTCATGCTCGAAGCATATGGACTATGGACTACGCACAGCCTGGATTGCCATCTCTACGAGCGCGTATAGAACGTTGACAGAACATCAAGGGACAACACGTATCGTGCGTTGTTTTTTTCATTGCGGAGTCCACGATTGCCAGGCGGTCGTGTACATGGACGACACAATCATAAAAGACGATGCACGAGACTCTGATGACGAAGGTGTGACAATACTTGGAGTGCAATGATGGATATGCACAATTCAGTGCCCAACATGACTTCAACATATGCCTCCAGCGACCGGCTCCCTGCCGCAGGAACATGCAGCTCGTCGGGCCGGGCATCCGACGACTCTGACCAGGACTCTAAACAGGGTGAAAGCAGCTCCAGGCAGGCGACAGAGCCTCCTGAGTTCTTCGACCCCGAGGCAGATGACAAGTCGGAGGCCTGGGTGTCAAAGCTACGAGGAGGACGCCGCTCGGATGCCATCCTGAGCTGCCCTCAGTGCTTTACAACACTGTGCCTGGAGTGCCAACAGCACGCGCACCAGCACAACCAGTTCCGAGCCATGTTTGTCATGAACTGCAGGTGCTCGCAACCCCTGTGGTCATTGGCCATGCCGCTGAGCAGGGCAGACGAGATTGCTGGCGCTGCGTGCACTCCTGACCATGTATGATCACGTCATGACATCCATTTGGGACATTGTGAGTACTCACAAAGCATCCTCAACCCCATCCTCATGCCGCAGGATAGACAGCGAGATAGTGCAACAGTATTCAGTAGAGCCCGGTGGTAAGGCAAGGCGAGGAAAGAAACGAGCAATGGCAGAGGAGGGAGATGCCGACGCAGATCCCAAAATGGCAGGTGCTCTTGATGCGGAAACCTTCAACCCTGTGACGTGTGCCGCCTGTGACTGCAGCGTGGGAGTTCGCTCAATGGCCGACGGCACATACCATTTCGTCGATGTATTTGCCAGCAACAGCTGACGCCGACAGGCGACAATGACAACCTATACGCCACACAGATCCAACATTATTGACCAACTTGAGGCTCTGTCAATGGCCTCAAATCCATAGCTTTACCTCGAGTGCAAATCCTTGACTATTAGAGCCCCACCATGCTCTCTTTTTACTCAGGAACAGAAACATGTACATGACTTGAAAGCAGACGATGGAGCGATTGAGAAAGGGCAACAGGGTCGGGTCGTTGAGTCAAGCGGCAGCTAAAGATGGAGATCATGGGGCCAAACATGCAATCGAGCTCTACACCTTGCACTGCTGCGCAGGCTGAGCAGAGAGCACCCTCATTGCGAGGGCGGCAGTGGCTGGTTGTTGCCATGAGGGCCGGGAGCGGGGGGTAGGCCGCCCAGCTGCGGTAGCCCCAGCAGCGCATTGGACACGCCTGGGTATGCGAGCAGCGGCGCAGTCTGCGATGATGGGAGGGGATGACCGAGGCACAGTCAGGGTGGGTAGGATTCCTTGTATAACAAGGCGATTTGATTGCAGTCCAGGCACACACCCGTCGAGCACCTATGCCGACGGGTGTAGCAGCCCCCCAGCCAAACCGACCCCCATTCCAAAATCGTTCCATGGACGTCCCCTCACCTGGCCCTGCTCTCCCGGACCCCTCTCTGCGTCGCCTGAGATGGACCCAAACAGCGTGCCACGAGCCTCAGAGCTGGACAGTGGTGGCTGCATGGTTGTGGAGGAGAGAGAAATGTGATTTGCTGAGTTCTGAGTGGCCAGGAACACAGGCTGCTGAGTTGCTTCACGTTGGCGACGCGTTCTTAAGGTCGACATCCTGGCATGAAGATTTACATCAGACTGCCTTCATCTCCCGACTGGCCACTCCAGCCTCAAGTCCCAGACACACTGCTCACCTTGTCGGAACCTTGCCCCTCCCCCAGATGCTCGACCTCCCCAGGCCCCCCGCTGCCTGCACGGTTGGGAACACAATGCAAGGCTTCACGCCGTGAACATTGTGCATGGACGAGTCATCCTGCACACACCCCGCGATTCACGTGATATTCCATTCCACCTGAAACACACCAAGCACATGCCAACGCCCAGACCCAGCGCCCTCAACCGACCCTCCCAGAACACGCTCCGCGAAACCACCACCCGGCCCCAAAGCAACACACCTGTCCGCAGCTTCTTGGCAGGGTGAGCCTCGGCGTCGTCCGCCGGCCTGGCGCCCACCAGCGCCGGCGGCAGCTGCAGCGCCCCCGCCCCCGGCGGCGGGGCCGGGTGCAGCGGGTACCCCGCGGCGGCCGCGGCGGCGCTCATGGCGGCGATGGTCGCCGGGGTCAGGCCCGCGGCGACCCCGGCCCCCTCCCCGCCGGCGTCGCCGGCCTCGGCCCCGCCCGGCGCCGAGCCCCCCGCGCCGCCGCCATCCCCGCCCCCCAAATGACCCTGGAGCGCGGCGACGGGCATGCCGCCCATGCCGCCCAGCAGGGCCAGCATGGAGGGGCCCCCCGCCTCCAGGCCCATGATGGGGACATACTGCAGGCCCGAGAACATGCCCAGGCCCATGCCCGCCGCGGCGGCCGCCCCCGCCACGATGCCGTCCAGCCGGATCTTGGCGTCGGACTTGAGCGCGGCCCAGCCGCGCCGCCCTCGCTCTGCCGGCCGTGGACCCCGGCCTTGCCCGGCAGCGCGGCCAGGACCTCCACCAGGTGCCGCCAGGCGTCCATCTCACTGGCGCGGTCCAGGTCGAAGCCGGCCTGCGATCCCGCCCGTGGACATGCGGCCACGGACGGGCCTGTAGCAAGTGGGGAGGGGGATGCGTAATGGGTCACGGAAAAGGGGGTCGGTGAATGAACGGTCGAGGAGGGAGGGACGGCAAGCCCTCGATGTGAGAGAAAGTCGGGTGTGGGCGAGCAAGCTCGATGTATGCAGGACCGTGAGGCATAGCCGTCGCACCCTCGCCCACCCCCACCACCACCACCGACCAAACTCGAGCTCACCCCCCCTCCGCCCGCGCCGTCCTCGGAGGCGCGCCTGACCGGCGGCAGCAGGGGCACGGGCTGCGGCACGGGGTCGGCCTCGGCGGCCTGAACCCCCTCCAGGCTCAGGGGCAGGGGCCAGGCGTTGGGGTGCACGCCCAGCGCGTGCAGCTCGGGCTCGATGGCCTCCCAGGACCGGCCCGGCTCGCGCTTGGCCACGCGGCGCGCGGCTTCCTCGCTCACCGGCCGGCCGGCCGCCCAGGACAGCAGCGTCGCCACGTAGCCGTACCAGCCCGTGGGCACGCCCCAGGTGGGCCGCGGCGCGGCGCCCAGCGTGGCGTCTAGGTAGTGCTTGATCTGCTCCTCGCTGATGCGGTTGCCGCCCCCGGCCTCGTCGCTGGCCCCGATGTGCCCCACCGACTGCGGCAGCAGCTTGACCAGGATGCGCACCAGCTGCCGCATCTCGTCCATGGGCCCGCGCCGGGTGGGCTTGCCGCCGCCGCCGCCGCGCACCCGCCCGGAGGGCGGCGCCTCGGGCGTGGCGCCGCCCTCCTCCTGGCTGGGCGGGACGGGGAAGTGGGCGGGGGACATCCAGGTCAGGTTGGCAAACAGCTCGGGGTGGGCCTGCATGCTGGCAAAGTCCATGTTGCTCAGGGGCAGGATGCTGGGCACGCCGGGGCGGCCATCGCCGCCGCCGGGGGCAAAGGGCCCGCCGCCGGCCGTGGCCTGGCTGCCGCCCTGGGACTCCAGCAGCTGGGGGTGCGGCACGTCGGGCTGCGAGGAGGGCACGATCAGGCTGGGCGCGGCGGTGCCGGCGGGCGGTGGTGCAGGGGCGCCCGCCTCGCCACCTGTCGCCGACGGCGCGGCGGCGGCGGGGGCCGCGGGAGGGCCGGGCGCGGCCCCTGCGGCCTCCCCCGCGCCGGACTTGGCGGCGGCTGCCGCGGCCGTGGCCGCCGCGGCAGCAGTGGCCGCCGCCGCTCCCTTCGCCCCGCCCAGGCCCGCCTTGTCCTGCTCCAGCAGGAGGTCGGTGAGCTGGCTCAGGCCGGGGGCGTGGGAGCCGTAGCCCGCGGGCCTGCCGGGCGCGGCCCCCCCAGGTGCGACCTGGGTGGGGTCGGGACCGGGGAGGGGCTGGCCCCCGGACCCCGACTTGGACCGGGAGCCGGGGCTGCCTCGTCGACCGGGGTTCGCCTTGTCACCGCCCTGCAGCAGGCTCTGCAGCTGCTCGAACTGGGCACTGCCCACCGTAGACATGCTGGAGTCGCCCGGGGGGGTGACGGGCCGGGTTGGAGCCCGGGAGAGGACCTGGAAGCCGTGTGTCACGGGATGGGAACGGGGAAGCCGGATGTGCGCGTCGCTGCGTCTCCCCCTGCCCAGCTCGCGATCCTGCGAGACTTCGCGTGCAAGGCTGGGGCGTGGGAGTCTCTGCTCCTGCGCTCTCCGCGATGCGCAAGGTCTGGTCAGGGCCACTCGAGGTGGAGAAGTCCGGATTCAAAGTTTTATACGGGGCCTGCTGTGCTATGCACGCGCTGTGGTCGTGCTGCGAAGATAAGCTGCGGGCAAGACTGGGCGGGGGCGGGGGCAAATCGACCCGGTGCCCCCATTGGACCGACTACTGAAGAAGACAATGGCTTGCCACGCCTACGGGCAGAGGTACAGCCGCGTTCGCTGGACCCTTCAACTTGTCTTACAACCTGGCAATGCCAAAGATCATCAAATCGGCCCGGGACCTGCCCAAGGATGGTGCGCCCTAAGGGTGCACGCAAAGCTACGTTCAACGATGCAGAAATTGCGAGCACATTCTGGAGAAGGGGGACGTAATCTCTACCGACCACTGGGCAGTGCACGGCGCCCCTATGGTGGATGTGTAGTCGTGGGTTAGGTTTATTGGGCTGTTTGACACACCATTGAGCTGATTGCTCACGTGATGACGCTCTGATGCACATTCAGTGGCATGCTGACCCACTCCCCCTCAGCCACACTGCACTACCTGGGGCCGGGTGCTGGTCGTCTGCCTGGCGCTGTACTTTCCGGTTCCGGGCAGCAGGATCTCAAATGGAGACACCTGATGAAAGCAAGAGGAAAGGGATTGGGCAGTTATCAGGGCAGCAGCAATGAAGAACGGCATGTTTCACACACTGGGCCCTTCAGATGAACGGCAGCACCAGGGGTGCATGTCGCTCTGTGGAGAAGACCTACCAGATACACAAGCCAGACAAGTGCGATGTCATTCTTCAGCAAACAAAACCATGGACTGAAGCAACAAATGGCGCTGCGCTCAGCACCATCCTCGAGGCCTGCTACCCCCCAGCCGGCCACCACACGCGACGCACGCTGGAGGAGGGCTTGATCTGCAGCTTGGCGTTCTGCCAGCCCTGGAACCCCCCAGACACGACGTACACCCTCTTAAACCCTTGCCGCGCCAGGTTCTTTGCAACTGCGTGTTTGGGGCAAGGGTTGTGAAGCGCAGGGTGAGCAAAGTGTGGCAGGGCTACTGGAAGAGATCTGCATTGTGCACTGGAGTGTCATCATGACCGCCTGACAAGTCACTCCAAGACCCTTCCCGGCATGGAGCCAGGCACCGGTTCCCTCCACACCCCCCACAACCCTCCACCCACCCGTCTTGGCCACGCTCCCGTTCTTGTCCAGCAGGTAGATGGGCGAGCCGCGCTTGGCGCGCTTCAGCCCCGCCACCTGCATGGCGGTGACCTCTGCCTCCAGCGACCCGGGGTCGCGCAGCGCGCCGCGCGCCCTGCGGTCCCCGATCTCCGCGTACTCCACCTCCACCAGCTTCCCGGCGCTGGGCAGGTCCGGGACGCCCGCCACCGACTTCTCGCGGTCGCTGCGCAGGTCCACCAGCACGCCGTCACGCCAGCCGGACAGCTCGTTGAGGGCGGCGGCGGGCGCGATCTCGCCCGCATACCCGCGGAACCCCGACCCCAGCAGGCGCAGCGTGGGCGGGAGCAGGAACCAGGCCGCGGCGGCCGCCAGCGCGGCCTTGCCCGCGTTCCCGGGCGCCGCCGCCAGCGCCGACACCACGCCCTGCCCCACATGCACAGCGGTGAGCGCGCCGCCCGCCACGCCGCCCGCCAGGTCGCCCAGCGCGCCCAGCGCGCCACGCACCGCGCCGAGGTCCACGCCCGCGCCGGAGGCGGCCGAGGCCAGCGCGTCCTGCGCCGCCGGCAGCGCGCGCTCCAGGGCCGGGCCCGCCGCGGCGCCGGCCTTGGCCACGCCGGCCTCCACGCCGGGGCGCACCGCGTCCACGGCGCGGTCGACGTAGGGCGCGATGCGGGAGTAGGCCGACTCGGCAGCCTCCAGCCCGTCCTGGGCGCCGCCCAGGCCGGACTTGATGCCGGAGCCGGCGGCGCGCAGGAGGTCCACCAGCGTCCCCACCGCGGTGTCCACGCCGGAGGAGAGCTGGGCGGGGTCGATGGCGGGGAGGGCGGGGGCGGCGCCGGCGGCGACGCTCGCGGCGGGACCCGCGTCCTGAGCCAGGGCGGGGGAGGCCTCAGACAGCAGCAGGCCGCCGACAGTCGTGGCGGCGGCGATGTGGCCTGGTGTGTTGAGCAAGGGAAGGGTGAGGGGTGAGGGTCGGGCAGGAGTGGTGTGCCTGGTGCATGGGGACGGCGAGGGAGACCAGGGGCTTCCATGTCATGATGAGAGGTTACCCCTGATGAGCCCCACGGTCACCGGCTCCCTAGAGGCGTTCAGAGCGCGATGCATGCAGCTGTCATCAGGAGAGGAGCGCATGTTGCGATCGCAACGATGTTTCCCTTCATGCACGCCCGGTGAAAATGCAGTATGTGTGCCAGAGCCCCGCCCCCCAGCACCTCGGATCAGCTTCTCGGCCGCACTCGACCGCCCTCCTTCCATTCTGCTGGATTCCTGGGCAGCACAGAAAACCTGTACTGCGCTGGTGGAGTGTGCATGGCCGGCAGGCAGGCGGGGCAGCCGGGACTTGGTGGACAGGGCCAGGCCCCTGCCCACAGCCATTCGCGAGCCGAGGTGGGCGAGCGACATCGCGCGAGGTGTCAGCGGTGGGTGGCAGCAGATGCTTACTCAGTGTGCATGCCGATGGGGATCATCGCCATGCATGCACGGCGTTCACGGCCGGTCTGAGGGGGCTGATTCTGGGGAACATGATCCGAAGGTAGACGCATCGGAAAGCAGATTTTGTTGGCGCGCGGCCAGGAGGACCAGGCGAGCATCCCACAAAAGCCCCTGATCCACGCCGATCACGACTCATACGAAAGAACCTGCTCACACATTTCAGCAAGAAGTGATCAACAAACCCTTCCCGTGTGGCGTGCAGTGCCCTGTGCAGCATGGGAGCCGGGTTGCTGTGCGGTCCCGTCGCCTGTGCTCTTAGCGCACCCCGGCCATTGCTCCTCAGCGCTGCCAGACCTCCATGCCCGCCCTTTGTGAGGCATGCGGCACATTATGACGCACGCCACACCTCGGCCGTCTCCCTCGGTGCTCTAGGGAAGTCCCAGTCCCGGAAGCAGGATGCAGCCCTGGAGTGGTCTGATGCAGGCCATGTCGTGGCCTGGGAGAGGGCCGGGATGGCCATGGCAGCCCTGACCGCCAGCGCCGCCCTGCTCTTCTGCTCCTGCGACCCTGCTTTCGCGGCAGGGAGCGGGGGACGCATGGGTGGCAGCGCCTTCTCCAGCTCGAGGTGTGGTGACACTGTGGTTGAGCAGCGCTACCACATACGGACAGATCCAGCGGCGCTTTGCCGTGTTCAATTTCCCCAAGAGGAGCGTCAGGGTGTGAACTCCAGGTCCATGGACAAAGGAAGATGCAAGTGATCCTCTTACCTCCTCACACACACCCCCACCATCCCCCTCTCACCCAGCAGCAGCAGCAGCCCGTCGTCCGGATTTCAAGACAGCGGCAGCTCCTTTCCATTGGGCCGGGGCGCCGACTCCTCGTCCCTGCAGCAGCAGCGTTCCCAGGGCGCCCGCTCCCTCTCCTCGCCGGCGGCTCGCTCCTCGGGCGGTCACCACCTCAGCGTGACGGGCCGGAGCGCGCTGGCCCCCGCCTACATGACCCCCCTGGGCGGCGGCGGCGGCGGCTTCGGCCTCACCTCCCTCCTTTTCTGGGGCGTGTTTGCCTTCATCATGGTCAAGGCGGCGCAGGGCGTGCTGGGCGGCGGCGGCGGCTCCCGCGCCCTGCGTGAGGGCGACGACCCGGTCAGCGTGGCGAAACTGCAGGTGGCCCTCCTCGGCTCCGCGCGGGGCCTGCAGCGGGACCTGGAGCGCATCGCCAGCCGGGCCGATACCAGCGGCCCCACGGGCCTCCACTTCATCCTCCAAGGTGTGGTGCCG
>NW_011934249.1:448225-458607 GCF_000733215.1 Auxenochlorella protothecoides
TGGAGTTTGAAGAGGTCGCCGGCTGCATTTGGGGTGCTGAGGGGGTACACTCTTGCAGGAATCGCCAGGTGTGCATGCAGGTGGTGCACCGGGCCCATCCAGCAAGTGGGAAGAAGCCCAGCACTGATCTGTGATGGTCAACACGCCTCCTGGTCGCCCTCAGGTCAGCAGACACTCCCCCCCCTTCCCCCTCTGCTCATCCCTACCAAACACTCTCCCAATCCCCAGAGACGGTGCTGGCCCTGCTTCGGAACCCAGACTACGCGGTGTACGGTAAGGCCATGGGGCCAACGGGCGGCCTGGGATCCGTTGTTGGGTTTCAACTGTGTGCCGTGCTTTCTGGACGCCGTGCTCCTTGAGCAGCCTTCCTCCCGTCTCCCACCCTTTCCACCCGGCGCCCACCGCAATCACGCAGGCTATGGGAAGAGCGGGCGGGAGGACAGCCCCGACGCCGCCGAGAACAGGTTCAATGCCCTGTCCCTGGAAGAGCGGCGCAAGTTCGAGGCGGAGACGCTGGTCAACGTCGGCGGGCGCAAGCGCCAGTCCTCGCTGAACAGGTACCGCACCTCGTGGGGAGCTGAGGTGTCTGAGCGGTGTGCATGCTTTGGTTTGAGCTCCCTGTGTGCCTTGAACATGGCAGAGGTGATTCCCCAGTCAGTCTTCTCCTGGATTCTCAGGGCGAAATGAACCCTCATTCCCTCCAGCAACCCCTCAAGTTCCTCCCCATTCCCACTCGCCAGGCAGTCCTCGGGGCCCAACGAGCTCATCGTGGTCACCATCCTGGCCGCGGTGGCAGCCCCGCTGAAGCTGCCACGCGTGACCAGCCGCGAGGAGCTGCTGGAGGCCCTGTCCAAGCTGGGTGGGGTGAGGAGCGAGGACGTGCTGGCGGTGGAGGTGCTGTGGACGCCGGAGGAGGAGGGCGACACCTTCACGCAGGAGGACCTGTTCACCGACTACCCGCAACTGAACAACCTCTAGTGTCCTGAGCATGGGATGCGCTTGTTTTTGCCCATGGACTTTGCATATGAATTGTTGTTGAGGGGCCAGGAGATGCATGGAAGGGGTGGGATGGGTAGGTGGCCACACTCTCCTGTCGCGTCGACATGGGCGGGCGGCGCCCACTCCACAATGTCATTCAGGGGCGACCGGCGCTCGGTCCACGTCGTCAGCCCATGCCTCCTCATCGCCCTCCCCTGCCGCCGCGGTCCAGGCCCTCCCGCCCCGCACGATCACGACGGGCCTTCCCCCCGCCTCACTCCCCTCCTGCACCACGTCGTAGGCCACCTCCACGCCGTCCAGCGCGACGCGCCAGAACCCGGCCGCCTCCCCGCCCGGGGTCAAGGGTGTCAGGTCCAGGGCCTGGCTGCCCCCCGCCGCGCGGCGCGCAGGCAGGCGCACGCGCTGCGTCACGCTGCGGATGTCTCGCCCAAGTGCCTCGCACACCAACGCCAGGAAGGCGGCCGGCCCGGAGCACAGCGGCACGCGCCGCCCCGCGCGGCCCCATGCCGCCTCCAGGGCGCCGCGGGCGCCCTCCGCGAAGCGCACGCCCGCCAGCGCCAGCGGCTCGCCATCGACGCCGGTGGTGGCCGCCCCCGCCTCGCCCAGACCGCCACCTCCCCCCTCGCCCAGACCGCCACCTTCCCCCTCGCCCCTCCCCACACCCCCCGCCTCGCGCGCGACCCAGGCCGGCGCGCGCGCCCCGGGAACTGCGTCGCAGAAGGGTACATAGGGCTTGACGTCCAGCACGGGGCTGCCGTCCACGACGTCAGCGCCGCCCAGCAGCAGCGTCCGACCGGAGACGCGGAGCACGCGCGCGACGCTGAGCCCAATGGGGCAGGGGCGGTGTGGCGAGCGCGTGGCCAGCGCGCCCAGCCGGCCGCCGTCCAGGCGCGGCACCCTGATCTTGGCCCGCAGGCCGCGGTCGCTGCCGCCCCACAGCCGCTGCAGGTCTGTGTGGAGGTGTGTTTTGGGGGGGGTGGGGGATGCTTGTTGGACGGAAAAGGTGGGTGTCGGGAGGGGGGTGAGGTGGGAGGGAGGCGAGGTGGGAGTGGGGCATGGGCCTGGCGGCGGGCATGGAGCAGCACGGCAGGCCAAGCAGCTCCCTGGCGCCACCTCCCGTCCCTTGCCTCTCCCATACCCCCTCCACTCCCCCTGCCACCTCCCACCCGTGTTGCGGTGGAAGACGTACAGCACCCAGCAGTGGGTGTACTGCTCCAGGCCCTGCAGGAACTCGGGCGCAAGACCGGGCCTGAGGGTGAGGGAGGCGCGCGCCGACTCGACCAGCAGCGGCTGGCGTGGCGTGCCGTTGCGGCAGTCGAAGCAGGAGCGCAGGGTGCCGATGGCGCGGAAGGGGTAGGCCACGGCGGCGGGGTTGGCGGGCGGCGGGGGGGCCGTACCGGGCCCCGCCCCGCTGGAGGTTGTGTCCCTCAGCGCTTGCATCTCCAGGGACAGCTGGCGCAAAGCCCGCTGGGGCAGGGAGGGGTCGGGGGAAGAGAGGGGCTCGGGAGGACGTGCCGAGAGAGGGAGAGGGTGGCCGGGCGGGACCCAGATCCCGTGCTCCACCCAGCAACATCCACGCTGCAAGCGCCCGCACCTCACCTCTGCTCGGATGCGGCCCGCCCTCTCCGCACGGCGCTCATCACCCAGCTTCCTGAGCTCATTCTGCATCCGGGCAGCGGGCCGTCATTGGGTGAGCCATCTCCGCCGGTGTGAGTTGGGCGTCAGGATGCAGGGTGCAAGGACGCCGGATTTGATCACCCCTTCCAGCGCGCTCTCTACAGCGCACCTGCGCTATGTTCAGCGCCTCTTCAAATCGTTGTTTTTGTTGCTTATTTCTTATGTGAAACCTTATCACAAGGGCGCCGGCCAGCACGGTGGGGAGGAGCATCCGCGCCGCCGACCGGCGTGGTTCAACCAGCAGTGAGACCCGAAGGCACTTAATTCACGCACACCGTGCTATGCCCCTTTTATTTAAGATACAGGCGCAATTACAGAGAAGGGGAAAAGGTGTACATTATAATCACGAATGCCTCCAGTATATAGGGTGAAATCATATGTTTACTTCAGATCCTGCACGAATGCCTTCGTCATGGTCCGGCAGAAGCAGGCGCGAGGCAGCGTCAGGAGGACTGAGTTGTGACCCGGGTGTTATGCGCATGTCCGGATGTCTCTGGATACTTACAGTGCCGGCAGGGATGGGAAGGTGAACAGAAACAGGCATGCAGGGTCAGGTGGGCTGGCACGCCTGGGCCCTGGTAGAAATGGCAGTGGGCAAGGAACATGGACTGACAGCATGGCAAAGGTACCTCCACAGAGTTCCCACTACATTTCCAGTCGTAATGAGGACAAAGGTCTTCAGATCAGGGTCAAGCTGGGGCGCAGGCGACTATAATACGGCCATAATAGTCGCAGATAAGGAGGCTTGGGAACCCTTCAATACTGCAAGTACCCATAGAAGCGTAGCGGAAATCATTGGGGCAAATACCGACTGAGGGTGGGCCTGTCTCCACGCACACTGCAACGAGAGAGTCATTCTTCAAACAGATGATGGGATAGTAATTCTGCGGACAGAATCCGCTGGACAGAGTTGAGTCATCAGGGCAGGCAGCGTATGCAGGGCTGGGGCTGGGAGACGGGCTGGGGCTAGGGCTGGGGCTGGGAGATGGGCTGGGGCTGGGAGACGGGCTGGGGCTGGACTGGCTGCAGTCTGGTGCCGTCGTTCCCACGACGCTTCCTGCAGAGCCTGTCAGCTCAATGACTCCAGTCCCACAGGCAAATCCTGCTTCAGAGTTGGCGGAGCCAGGTGCCGTAGAACTGATGGCTCCCGACACCTGCGACATATTGGAAATTACCACATTAAATTAACTCACTCCTTGGTATCAGATATCTCCCTCCTAATCCCAATCAAAGACCCTCGACTCACCACCCCTCCTGCAGATGTCTGGGTCGAGGATCCCTCGGCACCGGCCGCGATCTCCCCAGGCAACGCACTGGTGGCCTCGGCGGTCCAGGCTGAAGTGGCTATGCCCTGGGGTCCAGTCGTGGTTCCCGTAAGGCTTGCCGTAGCACGTGCTGGAGTGTTCCCGGCAGCGCTCCCCTACACAGGCATGAAAGACTGACGGACGATGAGTCGAAGGAGCGCTGTGCAACAATCATCGTCCTCTCATTCCACGGAACTCCAAGCAGAGCACCTGCTACTCGGCACTCCAGTTGACCCTATATATTTGACGGCTCGTGCATCAGTGATCTGAATCTTGTCCATTGTCCACGCACCTTTCCACTGGCTGCGCCGGTCACCGTGGATCCAGTCTTGCTGGAGGATGCGGTCATGCTGGCGCTGGATGCAGCGCCGACTCCCGAGGCCGACGACGAGACCGAGCCGGAGGATGCATAGTCACGAGTCTCGGACGATACGATGCCAGACACCCCGCCATCTGAGCTACCGGACACCGCAGCGGAACCCAAGAGCTTCCTGCAAATTCGGTCCAGGAAGGGCTGTCTGAGCTCGCTGCATATGACGAGAACAGTGGGCGGGGTTGAGGTGGTGAACCCATGGATTAGAAGTGAAACCGTAGTGAACTTCTCGAGGCCGTTGAGGAGCCCCATCAATGGATTTTATCAGTGTTGTAATGTTCTTTGGTGTTGTCTGGAGGAACTCGCCTGCGACCAGGGCCATTCTGCAGGCTGAGCGACTGTATAGATGTCGAGCAGACGAGGAGGACAAGTACCCCTAGACTGTGGACGACAGCCATTGGACCTTGCAGAGCCGAGTCACACCTAGGAAGGTCTCACAATGTGCTTTGTGATGTCTCACGAGGCTCGGCGCAATTATGCAGATGCGTGTCTCGCTCTGTACGACGGCGGAAGGCAGCGCGGAATCTCGAGCCATGTCACATGGGCTGGACCGAGTCGTGTCATGAGCCCGTAATTATCCGGTCGCTTCACTCCGACGTCAGTCGTTTCTCACCTTGCGGCTTGTTCAAGTATGAGAAAAGCTTTGGCTGTGTATGACCATTTTTTCTGTCACAGTGAATTTTAACGCGGGCCTTGTAGACCTCATCCTTGCGGGAATCGGCGAGGCCCAGAACGCGGAGAAGAGCAAGCGACCCCGCGAGCAGAGCGCCTCCGAGAGCGACTACGCCCGCGACGGCGATTAAATCACTCTGGAAGGGGTACAAGTGTCCTACGGCGATCAATTCATAATAATAAGCTGTGTTGTTTGCCTTCGCTTCTCGAATCGCGCAAACAATTCGCTGTGCTTCTCCAACAAACAAAACTTTCTGGATCACCAGCATTAGGGTGCTCAAACGTTCGATTAGCAGCGCTCATTGTGGTGAATATCTACTTTAAAATACCCAGCATCAACAAATGACCACTTTATTTCCCAGATTTGTCCATGCTAGGTATCAACTCAGCATGACTTTGGAGGACACAGTGTATGCGGCTCGACACCTCCTTCAACTTCTTCCATAAGCTATGGTGCGAATGAGCGATAGCTGGGTAGAATCTGATTGAGCGCGGTGAAATTTGCGTATAGAGATTTGTCAATAGATGTCCTTGTAGGATTATAGAGCAGGCAAGGATGGGACTATGGACAAGCCTTAGGGCCCATGCAGGATCAGGCGGGTTGGGTGCTCCTACATCCTGGCGTGGGTGGCTACCGGAAAGCATCGGAAAGCACAGCAAAGGCGTGACAGGAGCTTGTGTGACGGTTGCAGTCTCAAGAAAACGCAGGTGTCAGAGCTTGGCTTCAAGCTGAGGTGCAATGGACGACGTACACATTGTAAGCCAAGCACACCACAAGAGTTGGATATCCTGGTACCATGCAGACACCCTGAGAAGGGTTAGTAGATGCACCGAGGCAATATCCGACCGAGGGTGGACCTGCCTCCACACACACTCCAAAGGGGGACCCATCCTTTAAACAGATAGCGGGGTAGAGACCCACTGTACAGGATCCGCTGGAGGGGATTACGTCTTCGGGGCAGATATTATTTCCAGGGCTGGGGCTGGGAGACGGGCTGGGGCTAGGGCTGGGGCTGGGAGATGGGCTGGGGCTGGACTGGCTGCAGTCTGGTGCCGTCGTTCCCACGACGCTTCCTGCAGAGCCTGTCAGCTCAATGACTCCAGTCCCACAGGCAAATCCTGCTTCAGAGTTGGCGGAGCCAGGTGCCGTAGAACTGATGGCTCCCGACACCTGCGACATATTGGAAATTACCACATTAAATTAACTCACTCCTTGGTATCAGATATCTCCCTCCTAATCCCAATCAAAGACCCTCGACTCACCACCCCTCCTGCAGATGTCTGGGTCGAGGATCCCTCGGCACCGGCCGCGATCTCCCCAGGCGACGCACTGGTGGCCTCGGCGGTCCAGGCTGAAGTGGCTATGCCCTGGGGCCCAGTCGTGGTTCCCGTAAGGCTTGCCGTAGCACGTGCTGGAGTGTTCCCGGCAGCGCTCCCCTACACAGGCATGAAAGACTGACGGACGATCAGTCGAAGGAGCGCTGTGCAACAATCATCGTCCTCTCATTCCACGGGACTCCAAGCAGAGCACCTGCTACTCGGCACTCCAGTTGACCCTATATATTTGACGGCTCGTGCATCAGTGATCTGAACCTTGTCCATTGTCCACGCACCTTTACACTGGCTGCGCCGGTCACCGTGGATCCAGTCTTGCTGGAGGATGCGGTCATGCTGGCACTGGATGCAGCGCCGACTCCCGAGGCCGACGACGAGACCGAGCCGGAGGATGCGTAGTCACGCGCCTCGGACAATACGATGCCAGTGACCATGCCATCTGAGCTACCGGACACCGAAGCGGAACCAAGAAGTTTCCTGCAGGAATGAAACGTGCAAAAAAGGCTCTCAGAGTATGTCGTCGGCGGCTACCATGTGCGGGAGAATGTTCCAAATCTCCAAATTCGGGAGGAGGGCGCATCTCCCCAGGCCTCGCAGGGGGGCCGAATCATTACAAATATAACGCACGCCCTACAACCCCCCCATCAAAGCGGCGTACCTATGATCGAGGTTGTACTGGATGCCATGTACAGACACGGCGCCGGCAAGGAGAAGGATTGTACCCCAAAACCAAGAGGTCCTCATACTGTCGCAAGACGGCATTAAAATGCTAACAATTGCTTGTAGTGGGCTCGGGGGAGGGACTGGTGAATGTCGAACCTTGGTACCTGCGGCATGTCTTACGTTGCATGACAAGGGGTATCAACAACGCAATCCGGGAGGGGAGTGCATGGGATGAACCAACTGGTGCTGCGGGTTCATCTGAGGGTTGATTGCGACCTAGAATGCAAGAATCTGAGCATGTTACTGCATTGGAAGCTGGTGTATGACACATCGATATCGGTAGATTACTTGTAAGCTGGCTGAAAGGGCATGGGATGTCGAGAAGAGCTCGCCCCAGTCCGTGCACTACAGGACGCAAGGCTGACGCAGTCTGAGAGGCCGACCGTCATCACTCAGCTCCAGACTGCACTATAACCTGGTCTGTAAAGGAGCTTTTGTTTGAGGTGTTAACAGCTTGGTGTCCTGATGGCAAACATAAACCCTAAACTGCTGAAGTAACTCGATATTCTCGCACATTCCCGACATGCCCTTTGTTCCCACCCAAGGTCACACCGACGTCTCAGATATCATTACGAAGACATATGAATGTGTACATGGAGTGGAAGGACATGCTTAATGGCCCTTGAAGGTCACCCTTCGTCCTTGACTGGCAGCCTTAGGTTGGCAACTCATTCGAGAGCTTGCAAGTGTGTTTGACAGTTGCAAGGACATCGAGTTTTCAAAAGCAATAGAACATAATTAGCAACTCACTTCTTGAAGTTTCCATCAAGCCACCTCTCTTACCATCTTGACTCGTGCGTGTTGGGAAGAATTGCAACGAGACGTTGCGTCTCGTGTACAGTGGACCCTGGGGCCGCAGGCCTCTACCCTGGCTAGGTGTACATGCATGCCTCCAGTGCCCTGCTGCAGCACCTTACCTTCGCCATTCCAAAGACTGGTTATTGACGGACCAGGTTGGGGCTGCATTCCGGTTCTGAGAGAACATCCAGGGCAGAGAGCCTCGTACGCCACCTCGGCCCACCCTCCGCTTCTGGTACGAGAATCCCTTGTGCTGAGGCGCAGACATATGCTCCATGGTGGTGGGTCACTTGCCCACACCGGTCTTCGCGCAAGACACCGGATCCCGCTTCTTACAGTATGATTCTTCTTCCTTCAACGGATCGCTTGCTGCGTTGACGGCTAGTCGGACTCTGGAAGGGTCGATACTGTGTCATGTGCTGGGGTGGGGCCTGAGCCATCTGGGGAAAGATCACGGGGCCGAATTCGACAGAAGAGGCAGAGTCCGCACCTTGCTCCCACTGTTGCCTGGAGTATAGTTGCTCTGCAGATCCGGTGCCTTCGTAGACGAGACGTTAAGCCTCGGCCCGTTCTCTCCGTTGCGGAGTGCCGGAAACCCCGGTGAAGAAGTGTAAACGTCCCAGCTGATCGCGGTGCAGGACGACGCCGCAGACCCAACCTTCACGCGAAAAACCTTCCTATGCAGTAGTCACAGGCCGGATTCCGTTCGCTGACGGCATGCATGCGCCCTCTCCCCATCTCAGTGCCACCCTTCCACGAGCAAGCCCCGCCTTGCCTCGCCCCTCCATCATCCAGCTTCAGCGGAGCCCTCACAGCCAGCGGCACGAAATCTATTGCAGGGCAGTCACAGGGTCTCGCACTTGCCTCAAGGAATGGGCGCCGGTCGTCGAGGCCCTCAGGGACGGCACCCAGACGGTAGGGTGCGCCTGGTGCCCCAGTGGAGGACGCATCGCTTTTCTCAGTTCAGACAGAGTCAGGGTCTAAACCCACTCCCCGTCAAACCAACTCAGATCCTGCTCCGCAAGGGTGGACTGCGCGAACCCGTGTTCCGTCCGGCAGACAGCTCCTTCCTGCTGTTCCCCACCGCCTTCCACACCGAGGACGACCTCCTCCGGCCCCACGCCAAGGAGCGCTACAGAGCGGTGAGGCACGTGGCGGACGGGGCAGAAGGGCATGTCCCCTGGACAGCAACTCAGGGTGGCCGTGCCTTGGGGGGGCCTGTGGCGGCGGCGGTGACGGACACCTCCCCCGGTGGCTGCGGCCTCCGGCTCCCTCCCCCTTCCCCGCAGCCCCCGCCCCTCGACCAAGCGCAGGCCCTGGCATACGACCCTCGCAGCGCCCGCCACCTGGAGCTGGCCACGGGTGCGGTGCTGACGGGGGCCTGGACCACCGCGGACCCCGCCGTCCTGCAGCTGCTGGCCGACTTCCACATCTGGGCGCCGCGCTTCCTGGATGCCCGGCTGAGGTGGCGGCCGCGCCAGCCCATCACCGTCCTGGAGCTGCGCGCCTTCCGGTGAGCAGTGCAGAGCCCCTGCAGCATGGGTGTCGGGCGGTGAGCAGGCGCGACGCCGCCTGCCCGGGCCAGGCGTGTGCCGAGCGCGCCAACCCACACCCTCCGCCCCGCTCCGCCCAGGCTGGCCACCCCCGCCCGCCTGTCCACCGCCGGCCCCGACGTCTTCGGCTGCTTCTCCTGGCTGCGCGACGCGCCCGGCGCGCCCCAGGGCTGGCTCCCCTCCAGCACCCCCGCCCTGGACGACGTGGCCTTTGCGGCGCGGCAGCTGCGCTGCCGCCGCCTCCTGTCGGCGCTCGCGGCCGACGAAATCTGCGGGGACCTGGTGCAGCCAGGGACGCTGGGCGCGCTGTAAAGCGGACGGGGCAGCACGAGCGCAAAGGTTACAGTCGAGGGAAGGGAGTCTGGTGAACGATGTCGAGTGACCTGGGGGGTTGGGGGGGCAGCCAGGGTGGTGCGGGGGGTATCGGGTGGGTGGCCTCAGGGAGAGCACGCGGTTTGGGCGAGGGCCCCCCCATGGCGGGCCCGGTCTGTGGAGTCGGGTCGGAGGTCGACGGCACAGAGCGGCCAACCCCGCGGCAAGAAGGGGAGCGCACGCCGCGCCGCCCAGCGCCGCCTCCACCCGCGCCGCCTCGCGGCGAGCGGTGCCGCCCCCGCTCCCCGTCACAGCGTGCCGGGCTTCTGCGCGTTGATGATCTTCATGATCTCCTCGCACTCCATCTGCTGGCGGGGGCAGGCCCAGGCCCGCCCCGCGCTGTTGGAGTCGGGGTGGTACAGGCGCAGCGCGGTGCGGTACCGCTCGCGCAGGCCGGCGCCACGCGCCTCGGGTACGCCAAAGCGCGTGAGCAGCTCCTCGAAGCGCCGCCCCGCGGCCGCCGCCTGGTGCTTGGCGCGGAAGAAGGCGCGCCAGTCGCCCTCCGGCGCCTCCGGCCCGGGCCGGGGGAGGGAGGGGGGCGGGGGCGCCCCGCCGTGCCCGCTTCGTATAACTTCG